>NC_069506.1:39803513-40103513 GCF_027579735.1 Bombina bombina
TCTCTCACACTCTCTATGTGTCTCTTTTTCTATTTTTATATTTGTCTCTCTCTCTATCTGTGTGTCTCTCTCTCTATATCTGTTTGTCTCTCTTTCTTTCTCTTTGTGTGTGTTTCTCTCTCTCTCTCTGTGTCTCTCTCTCTCACACTCTCTTTGTGTCTCTCTCTTTCTAATTTTATTTGTCTCTCTCTCTATCTGTGTTTCTCTCTCTATATATATCTTTCTGTCTCTCTCTCTTTCTCTTTGTGTGTGTTTCTCTCTCTCTCTGTGTGTCTCTCTCTCTCACACTATCTCTGTGTCTCTCTCTTTCTATTTTTATTTGTCTCTCTCTCTATCTGTGTGTCTCTCTCTCTATATCTGTCTGTCTCTCTCTTTCTCTTTTTGTGTGTTTCTCTCTCTCTCTCTGTGTCTCTCTCTCTCACACTCGCTCTGTGTCTCTCTCTTTCTTTTTTTATTTGTCTCTCTCTGTGTGTCTCTCTCTCTCTCTCACACTCTCTATGTGTCTCTTTTTCTATTTTTATATTTGTCTCTCTCTCTATCTGTGTGTCTCTCTCTCTATATCTGTTTGTCTCTCTTTCTTTCTCTTTGTGTGTGTTTCTCTCTCTCTCTGTGTCTCTCTCTCTCACACTCTCTTTGTGTCTCTCTCTTTCTAATTTTATGTGTCTCTCTCTCTCTATCTGTGTTTCTCTCTCTATATATCTTTCTGTCTCTCTCTCTTTCTCTTTGTGTGTGTTTATCTCTCTCTCTCTGTGTCTCTCTCTCTCACACTATCTCTGTGTCTCTCTCTATTTTTATTTGTCTCTCTCTCTATCTGTGTGTCTCTCTCTCTATATCTGTCTGTCTCTCTCTCTTTCTCTTTTTGTGTGTTTCTCTCTCTCTCTGTGTGTCTCTCTCTCTCTGTGTCTTTCTCTATGTCTCTCTCACTCTGTTTATCTCTATCTCTCTCTCTTTCTATCTCTATCTATATTTCTATGTCTCATTTTATAATTCTATATCTCTCTCTCTCTTTCTCTCACACTCTATTTTTCTATCTCTATCTCTCTCTCTCTCTTTTTCTATCTATCATTCTCTCTTTCTCTTTCTATCTCTCTCTCTTTCTATCTCCCTTTCTCTCTCTCTCTCTCTCTCTCTCTATTTCTCTCTCTCTTTGTCTCTATATTTCTCTTGCTCTCTTTCTCTCTCTCTTTGTCTCTCTCTTTCTCTCTCTCTCTTTTTTTATATTTTTCTCTTTCTCTCACTCTTTCTCTCTGTCTCTCATTTTGTCTATATTTCTCTCTATCTCTCTCTCTTTCTCTCTCTCTCTTTCTCTTGCTTGCATATTCTATATATTTCTATCTCTCTCTCTCTCTCCTTCTTTCTCTCTCTCTCTCTCTCTCTCTCTCTCTCTCTCTCTCTCTCTCTCTCTATATATATATATATATATATATATATATATATATATATATATATATCACTATTTCGGTCTCTCTCTCTCTCTCACTCTCTTTCTCTCGATTTCTATCTCTTTATCTCTGTGTCTCTCTCTCTATATCTCTCTCTCATTTTTTCTCAATTTCTTTCTCTATTTCTCTCTCTTTCTCACTCTTTATCTGTCTCTCTTTCTCTTTCTTTCTCTCTCTCTGTCTCTCATTCTCTCTCTTTATCTCTCTTTCTATCTCTCTCTATATTTTAATATTTCTCTATCTCTTTCTCTCTATCTCAATCTTTCTTTCTCTATCACTCTTTATCGCTCTCTCTTTCACTCTTTCTGTCTCTCTCTCTATCTCATTTTTTAGATATTTCTATATCTCTCTCTCTCTGTGTATCTCTGTCTCTCTCTCTCTTTTTCTCGATCTCTATATCTTTCTCTAGATTTCTTTTTCTCTTTCTCTCTCTTTATCTCTCTTTCTCGCTCTTTCTCTCTATTTCTCTCTTTCTCTCTCTTTATTTCTCTTTTTCTCGCTCTTTCTCTCTCTTTATTTCTCTCTCTCTCTATTTCTCTCTCTCTCTATTTCTCTATTTCTTTCTCTCTCTCTTTTTCTCTCATTATCTCTTTCTCACTCTCATTATTTAACGTTTTCTGTCTATCTCTTTATTTTTCACTATTTCGATATCTATTTCTATCTCTCTGTCTCTTTCTATATATCATTGGATCTCTTTCTATTTAATTTTGTGTCTTTCTATAAATCTCTTTATATCACTCGTTCTCTCTTTCTCCCACTTTTTCTCTATCTATTCCTCTCCTCTCTTTTTTTTTTTAACTTTTTATTTCTCTCTCTATTTTTCTTTTTCTCTCTCTCTAGTTCTCTATCTTTTTCTCTCTATTTCTCTCTCTCTCTCTTTTTATCGTTCTCTCTCTCTCTCTATTTCTTTATCTCTCTGTTTCTTTCTCTCTCCTGCTCTTTTGCTTTATCTCTCTCTCTCTCTCTCTCTCTTTCTTTTTTTCTCTCTTTATCTATATCTCTATTTCTCTCTTTTTGTCTCTCTTTTTATATATCTCTCTCTCTATATAACTCGATCTCTCAGTCTCCTTTTCTATCTATCTATTTATCTATTTCTCTCTCTTTCTCTTTCTCTCTCTCTCTATCTTTCAATCCCTCTCTTTATCTTTATATATCTTTTTTTTTTCACTTTTAATGTCTATATCTCTATATGATTCTCTATCTTTCTCTATCTCTATTTTTATCTCTCTCTTTATCGTTCTTTTTCGATCTCTCTCTCTTTCTATGTCTCTCTCTCTCTTTATAGCTTTTTCTATTTTCTCTTTCTATATCTTTATTCCTTTTTTATCTCTTTCTCTCTATCTCTTTCTCTTTATCTCTCTCTTTATCTTGCTCTTTCTATATCTCTCTTTTTATATATCTCTATCTCGCTCTATCACTCTCTTTTTCTATCTCTCTTTTTCTATTTCTATCTCTCTCTCTCTTTCTTTCTATCTATTTCTATCTTTCTCTCTATCTTCCCATATATCGCTCTCAATATTTCTAACATTCTCTCTATATTTTTATATATATCTCTCTCTTTCTATCTATTTCACTGTTTATCTCTCTGTTTAGCAATCTCTCTCAATTGTCTCTCTCTTTCTATCTTAATTTATTTCTATTGATATCTCTTTCTCTCTCTATCTCTTTCTCTCTTTCTATCTATCTATCTCTATTTCTCTTTATCTCTCTCTCTCGATCTCTCTATTTTTATATCTCTCACTCTTTCTCTCTCTACATCTCACTCTCTATCTCTCTCTCTCTTTATTTATCTCTCTCAATCTCTATTTCTCTTTTTATATTTATTTCTCTTGTTTTCTGTCTCTCTCTCTATATCTCTATTTTTATCTCTTTCTCTCTCTCTATCTCTCTCTATTCCTATATATATATTTATCTATATATATATCTATATCTATATATATATATATATATATATATAGATAGATAAAATATAAAAAAAAAAATCTATATATATATATATATTTTTTTTTTTTATTTTTTTATTATTTTTTTTTTCAACCTAATACATTATTAAAATTATGTTACCTATTTCATTAAAGAAAAAAAAGCATGAGTTCAATTGATTTTAAATAAAACAATAAAATCTTGAATTTTGAATTTTTATAATCGTATTTGATTGTGCATTACAATATTATGTATTATACTGTTTACTGTTAAAGGGAGAGTCCAAAACAGAATTTTTTTTTTTTTTAAAAAAGCAAGATAATCCCTTTATTACACAATCCCCATTTTTTTATAACCAACACAGTTAAATCAATACACATTTTACAGCTGTGACTATCTTGTATCTCAACATCTCCTAAACGTCCATAATCACCTTTCTTTTTGTTATTATCTATTGACTTGCATTTAATCCAATTAGTGCAGTGACTGTCACAACCCACGGGCGTGATCACAATGCTATCTATAAGTTTTACCTGAAATACTCTACCCTGTTGTGAAAACAAAATACAAAATAATTTGATTAGAGGCGGCCTTCAAGGGCTTAGAACTTATCATATGATCCTTCATAGGTTTTATATCAACTAGAATACTAAGTTATTGAAGCTAATTTATTTATAAAATTAAATTGGAATCTTCTTTATAATTAAATGCATGATGTTAAAGATATTATTTTTTTATTCCTTTACTGTCCCTTTAACTCAAAACTAACCATAATTTAGTTATACTATTATTTTTATGAAGTTTAAATCAATATAGATGAAAAATATATTATCAAACTATATAAATATCTTATCTAATATCTATGTGTAATATTATACTTATATTCTATATTTGTATTATTATTTCAGAAATGTATACAATGCCAGACTGCATTGTAATCGGTTGCACCAGCGCAACAAGAAAAGGTCGACCTCAACCAAATGTTAGTTTCCATGTCTTCCCAAAGACACATGACAAAATAAGGATTTGGCTACAACAAACAAATCAATATACTCCGGAGCAATTAGAACCCATGGTTCAAAGAATTTTTGATACGAACAAAACAGTCAAATACCGTATGTGTTCAAGACATTTTAATCAGGACTGTTATTACTCTCATGGTGTCAACAAAAAACTAAAACCAGATGCTGCTCCTACAATTTTTCCATCACGTATAACACATTCAGAACCAACAACTTATACTT
The DNA here is from genome assembly GCF_027579735.1 of Bombina bombina. NCBI lineage: Eukaryota > Metazoa > Chordata > Amphibia > Anura > Bombinatoridae > Bombina > Bombina bombina. The sequence continues at coordinate 39,808,123 of NC_069506.1, forward strand.
CTCTAACTGATCCTAGAATATGTCCATTAACATTATCTGAAGCAACAGCATCAACATCTAGTGCATTTATTATTGAAAACCAACCCAGAATAAATGTATGTCATGCATGTGGTCACCGAACAAATGTAACTTTAGATGACGCTTCGACAAATACTGAAGAAATAGTAAAGATTGATAACTCGACCTCTTTTGACCCATTTCTTGGAACACGAAGTTCGAGTGTGCAAACATTAAAAACAATCCGAAATCAATCAAAAGCTACAAGCACAAGAGATTACTTAAAAAAAAAAGACCAATATACGTGGACAATGGGAGACATGTCAGCAGATAACAGTCTTCAAGGGAGCATTGCATCTGTACAAGACCCATCATCCATTCCTGTTCAAGAAATTCAAACATCATCACAAACTGTGGATAACATTCAAATAATCCATCCAATTATGGATATTGATAATAGAGATAACATTAGTACCATATCAAATGTCGATCCTTTAATTGATAATTCTCTAATTGAACACAATATAGATAGTTTAGACATATCTAATGTTGAAGATATGGACGTCCAGTCTAAAGATCCGACTTACATTCCAGAAACAACGGAAGAAACACAAGAAGAATATTCAATTTTAGAAGAAGTAACTAACAAACATCTAGTCTATGAACCGAAATACATTGTATTTGAAAGATCCTTAGATGAGCTTATAAAACTCATACCTTGCAGATTTGAAAAACCTTGTTCATCACCAATGATGTCTGTACATAAAAGAGTAATTGGGACTTTACTGATTGTTACTGGTGAGTGTGAGGCTGGACATAATTCGACATTATGGTGTAGTCAACCCACTATTGGACAAAAACCGGTTGGAAATATTTTGGCTTGTTCATCTTTACTATTCACCGGTAATCAATTTGAAAAAATCAACGATTATTTCAAATATTTTGGAATTTGCTTTCTTTCAAGACAGACATTTTGTAACTATCAGAAAAACTTCCTTTTTCCGACAGTTGACACATTTTGGAAAAATGAATGTGCAAAAAATATTGATAATTTACAAGGTAGTACTTTGAGTGTCACAGGGGATGGGCAATGTGATAGCCCCGGATTCTCCGCAAAATATTGTATCTATACGATAATGGAGGACCGTTCAAAGAAAATTTTGGATATACAAATTGTTCAAGTATCAGAGGCATCCTCATCAGTAGCTATGGAGGCAAAGGGTTTCTGGCGTGCTATCAATAGCTTACTTTCCAAAGGATTATTAACAGTGGTAGTTGCAACTGACAGGCATGTCAGCATCCGTAAAATCATCAGAGAGGACTATAAAAATATAAACCACCAATTTGACATCTGGCACTATACAAAGAGCCTTAAAAAAAAAATACATAGTGTCGGAAAGAAAAAAAAATGTGCTGAACTAACAAAATGGGTACCATCTATAGCTAACCACTTATGGGCTTGCAGCGTGTCCTGTCAGGGTGATACAGATAGAATGGAGAAATTATGGAAGTCGTGCCTCTACCATGTTTTGAACATCCATTCATGGGAAGAAAATGGCATTGAATACAAATGTAACCACGGAGAATTACAATTGGATAAAGATCGACCAAGAAAATGGCTAAGCAAACAATCAGAGTCATTCCATGAATTGGAGAAGATTGTTTGTGATGCACAAATGATAAAAGATTTAAAACATCTGAATATTTTTTGTCACACAGGAAAGCTGGAAGTATTCCACAGCTTCGTCTTGAAATATCGTCCTAAAAGGATTCTTTCAAGATGGATGCTATGGAGGCTAGAACTAAACTTGCAGCGCTAGCAAACAACAGAAATTCCCATCGTGTACAAGCAAAGGTGATGCACCCAACTCCAAACAGTGCTAGTTATGGGGATTTAAAATATCTATCTTACTTCCCGAAGAGTAAAAAACAATGGATGGTTCGACCGGTGTATGAGGACATGGACTTGTCTTACATATTTGAAATGAATATTGAAGTGCTTGATTTAATTGAAGGAAAATCAACTCACTCCTGGGAATCTAGAAACGTGCAATTACCTCCGAACATTGCCTCTACTCCAAAACCAGACAAAAAATTATTGATTCAAAAACATCAATCCCGATTTTTAAACATTTAAGATTCACTAACACAATAATCAGACATTTAACAATCAAAAAATATTGATGTACAAAAAAAAAAAATATATAGATTTCAAAATATATATATATATATATATATATATATATATATATAAATACAGATATATATATATATATATATATATTTATTTTGCAATATAGATATGTGTGTATGTGTATATATATATATATATATATTTTATTATATATATACATATATATAAAAGAAAATTTAGTTATCAGTTTCAAATATATTTTAAGATATAATATTGTCTACATCTATAATTATGACAGTTTAATATGTTTTGAGTTTTGAAATGATTATTAGTGTTTCAAGAGTTATTATTTAATAAAAACAAATTATAAAAAAAAAATTTTGGATTATTTCATTTTTAATATTTTCATTCTTAAAAATGCATAATTATTTTTGATTATTTTACTTTTATGATTTAAAAATTATTTTGATATCAAATTTTTTTTTATAAAAAAAAATCTCTCTCTATATATAAATATATATATATATATATATATATATATATTTATATATATATATATATATCTATTGTTGCAAAGTTTAGTATCTGCACTATCATCCAAATATACACAACTGCCAGGGTGCTCTCAGGAGTATGTAGTAGCTAATTGATTAAAAGCACTCTCTGGACTTCTGACAACAAAAGCAAAATTTGTTGAATATCAAAATAAATTTTGGTTTTGTGGTCACAAGTCCAGAGAGTGCTTTCAATCATTCACCTACTATATATATATATATATATATATATATATATATATATATATATATATATTTATATATATATATATATATATATATATATATAAAAATATATATATAAAAATATTATTATATTTACCGAAGTAAAAATTGAAATATATATAGTTATAGATATATAGATATAATTGTAAATTTCAGATTTAATTTTAGCATGATTTATAATTATTTATATTTCTTCTTCGAGTGTAAAGAAAACATTGGAAGGATGATATGATTATTTTTTTTTCAGACCTTGAAGTCCAACTCTATTTGATTTACTTTTATAAAAAAGTCATAGAGAGTTAGCTCCTGTAGGCCATGTAGATAGCATTGTAATCACGACCGTGGCTAGTGGCAGACACTGCACTAATTTGATAAAATGCAAGTCAGTAGATAATAACTAAAAGCCAGGTGATTGTAGGTGGACAGAAGATTCTTATATATATATATATATATATATATTAGTCCTAGTAGTAAAAAGTCTATTATTATAACAGTGTTTGTTTTGCAATACTGTAGTGTGGGTAATTAAGGTATTATATATATATATATATAATTATCATAACTTCTGCTGTTGAATGTACGTTTATTAAGTAATATTTAATTAATATTAATTAAAATGAAAAAAAAATCAATACAAATTTTAGAATCAATTTTTTATTTAAACAATTTAACTGTAAAAATGTTAAACATTTAAAAAAAAAAAAGAACGGTTGGTTTATTTTGTAGTACTTTCAAATCTACAATAAAATTCAACTCAAAAATTCAAATTTTAACAATACTAATAATAGAAAGGACTAATCCAGAATCATTGAAAATGCTGGACCATCATCCTCCGGGTAATGAAAACCGACATATATATTGTCTGGTGCCGGGAAACAACTGCGAATGCTATTAACCACACAGGAAGGTATGGGTCTTCTATTTTTGGGTCCCAAATCTCCATACATCCATGTTGAAAATCCTCTATACGCTAGCTTGCGATAACCTCTGTTATATAATAAAATAATAATAAAATTATATGATATACTTTAGGCATTCATTCTATATCTATATCATTATTTGTAACTCACTATATAAACTACTTTTAGTTCTATATCTAAATATATCTATTAATATATGTATAGATATAAACATAAATATATAAATATATGTATGTGTTTAATTTTCAAAATACGTTTAATATTTATATATATATATATAAATATCACTAAATATTTATATAAATATATACATATTAATATAATTTAATGTAGATTTAAATAAATTAATTTGTCTATATAGATTGCTAAATAAATAAAAGCAATATTTAATAATAAAAAATAAACTTTGGTTATATATATATATATATATATAAAAAAAAATTACCTTTGTGTCAAGATGTTTTGCTTATTGGGTCTCATTGGAACATAACTATATGTTATGCTGTTCACCCTATCAAGAAATTGTTGGCTAGTCTCCTGGATGTGAAATGGATGTTCACAAATGCAACTTTTTCCATCAGGTATGTGATAATCAATATCGTCATTTTCTCTGCAACAAATTGATTCGATAACAGTTGGCATCAGTTTACAATTGCCACATCGACACCAAGACAAATTATCCAATTGCTCGTTGTCTTCATTGCTGGATGAATCGGAATCAGAATCTGAATTTGATTCTGTATCAGTGTCTCTTGATACTGTCTCAACTATTGGATCGAATACGTCCGCTTGAGAAACATCGATTTGACTATTTTCTGAATTTCTTTGTTGTATAAAATTTCTCATCTTTAAAATAAAATAAAAAAATTACCAAAAAATTGGATTCAAGTCATCTCTAATATAAAAAATTTCTTTTTTAAATAAAAAAAAAATTTTTTTTTAAATTTTAAAATAATTATTTATATTCTAAACCTCATTATAAATGATGTACAATTATAAAAGAAAATTTTTTTTTTTGAATTTTCAAGAAAAGAGTTTAAAATAATCTGTCAACAAATTTTTTTTTTCTTTAACGATAGGCTTCAATACATTTATTATGGATCATGTGCTTTCAAATGTTTACTGATGTAAATAAATGACAATCTTGATGCTTTGAAATATGAACACTAGCTGATGTCTGTTTATAATTGATAGTTACGTCTAGATTTTATTTTGAAGAAAGACAAGCATACTGATAAACTTTATATTTAGTTTAAAGAATGCACTGATTATCAATCTTTTTTAAAAATCACATGAAATAAAATAAATTTATTAAGAATATAAACTATTAATAAAAATTAAAAATTTATAAATAAATGATAAATAAAATATAAATATAGTTTATTAATATGTGTTATATATATATATATATATATATATATATATATATTTATATAATAAGATTTTTAATTACCAGTTCTTGAACCTCCTCCTCACACATTTCAAGCAAAGTTCTTCTGCTCGTGCTTGGTCCTGCGGTTGCCATTTTCTGGAATAATTAACTAACAACAATGAAATAGAAGTTGTGTATTAGATTTTTTAATCATGGTTTTATGCAGATGTACATTTGACATAATAATTATAGAAAATATATATATATTATTATATATATTATATATAATAATTAATAATGATATATATAGATACATAATGCCCAATATATATATAAAATTATAAATATATATATATATACATATGTAAATAAACCTTTAAATATATGTACATATATACATATATATATAAATATATATATAGATATATAATTAGATATAATTCAATACATAATTCTATATATACACATATATATATATATATATATATATATATATAAATCGATTTATGCAAATATATATATATATATATATATATATATATATATATGTACATAGGTACATATATAATTGTAATATTAAAATTAATTATTAATACAGACATAAATGCTCTAATAAATATGTACATCAATATATATTTCTATATATAAATATATATGTACATATGTATGTACATCTTATTGAAGATATATATACACATCTAAACTTATCGACATTTAAATATATATTTATATAGAGAGAGTTTAGTATACATATGACACTGGTTTTAAAACGCTTAGATTTACGCCATTTAGAGAATATTAAACTTTTATTCAAATAATGGGACTTCGATTTAAAAGCATTTTAAACAAAAAAAATGCATTTATTACTATAGCCTGTACTCAGATCTGCACACTGGTGTTGCAGAAAAGCACATCAAGCTCAAATTATTCAGTTTGCCAAGAGCAGAGCTATCTAGCAGACTTCAAAGAAACAAAATCTTACTGTCAATAAATCCAAACAGATTTGAATGCATTAAAAGAATGGTTATCAGAGAAATGCTATTGAAGTCTGTGTTTTATGGTAATTGTATTAGGTTTATAATGCTGCCTAGCTAATTTTTTTTCATTATTTTACTTTATTTTATTATATATTCAGTGTTATGTGATTATCTTACTATGTTTATAATGCTGTTTAGCAATTAAAATCTACATTTCAAATCTTTAAATTTAATGTATTAGGTGGTGTTATGACAATTTTAAAATTGTCATCTAACCTATCTCCCTCACCTTCCATAGACTTACATTATAAAATGGCTTTAAATTTCCAACGTTTTAGGTTACCAACCATTCCTTATGGAAACTAACCACGGCATGAATTGAGTGATAGCTGTATATGTAAACAGACACACATATATGTACATATATATATACAAAGGTAGGCCTCAGTTTACGCCGGGGTTTAGGTTACAGAAGGAATGGTTGTAAATCGAAAACGTTTTAAATTGAAACCAAGTTTATAATGTAAGTCTATGGGAAGTGAGGGAGCTAGTTTCCAGGCCCCTCTCAAATTTTTCATAAGTAACACCTAAAATATTAATTTTAAAGCTTTGAAATGAAGACTTTAAATGCTAAACAGCATTATAAACCTAATAAAATAATCACACAACACAGACTTCACTTGCATTTTTCTCTAAAAAGTTATTTCTATACATTCAAATTTGGACTAAGTTTGTTGACAGAAAGAGCTTGTTCCTTTGAAATCTGCTAGATAGCTCCGGTCTGGTTAAATCGATTAATATCAGCTTGCTTGGCTTTGCTGCAACAGAAGCGGACAACTAAACCGACTGTCTATTTTAATAAATGCACTACTTCACAATGCTTTTCATTAGCAGTCACATGACTGGAAAAAAGGTTGTTATTCTGAAACTGTGTAAATAGAACCGTTGTAAAACGAGGGCCACCTGTATATATATACATATAGCCATATCTATATACACTGCTCAAAAAATTAAAGGGAAGACATAAAAAATAAACACAATGTAACTCCAAGTCAATCACACTTCTGTGAAATCAAACTGTCCACTTAGGAAGCAACACTGATTGACAATAAATTTCACATGCTCTTGTGCAAATGGAATAGAAAACAGGTGGAAATTATAGGCAATTAGCAAGAGACACCCAATAAAGGAGTGGTTCTGCAGGTGGTGACCACAAACCACTTCTCAGTTCCTATGCTTTCTGGCTGATGTTTTGGTCACTTTTGAATGCTGGTGGTGCTTTCACTCTAGTGGTAGCATGAGACGGAGTATACAACCCACACAAGTGGCTCAGGTAGTGCAGCTCATCCAGGATGGCACATCAATGCGAGCTGTTGCAAGAAGGATTGCTGTGTCTGTCAGTGTAGTGTCCAGAGCATGGAGGCGCTACCAGGAGACAGGCCAGTACATCAGGAGACGTGGAGGAGGCCGTAGGAGGGCAACAACCCAGCAACAGGACTGCTACCTCCGCCTTTGTGCAAGGAGGAACAGGAGGAGCACTGCCAGAGACCTGCAAAATGACCTCCAGCAAGCCACAAATGTGTATGTGTCTGCTCAAACGGTCAGAAACAGACTCCATGAGGGTGGTATGAGGGCCCAACATCCACAGGTGGGGGTTGTGCTTACAGCCCAACACCGTGCAGGACGTTTGGCTTTTGCCAGAGAACACCAAGAATGGCAAAATTCGCCACTGGCGCCCTGTGCTCTTCTCAGATGAAAGCAGGTTCACACTGAGCACATGTGACAGACGTGACAGAGTCTGGAGACGCCGTGGAGAACGTTCTGCTGCCTGCAACATCCTCCAGCATGACCGGTTTGGCAGTGGGTCATTAATGGTGTGGTGTAGCACTTCTTTGGGGGGACGCAGAGCCCTACATGTGCTCACCAGAGGTAGCCTGACTGCCATTAGGTACCAAGATGAGATCCTCAGACCCCTTGTGAGACCATATGCTGGTGCGGTTGGCCCTGGGTTCCTCCTAATGCAAGACAATGCTAGACCTCATGTGGCTGGAGTGTGTCAGCAGTTCCTGCAAGACGAAGGCTTTGATGCTATGGACTGGCCTGCCCGTTCCCCAGACCTGAATACAATTGAGAACATCTGGGACATCATGTCTCTCTCCATCCACCAACGTCACGTTGCACAACAGACTGTCCAGGAGTTGGCAGATGCTTTAGTCCAGGTCTGGGAGGAGATCCCTCAGGAGATCAACCACCACCTCATCAGGAGCATGCACAGGCATTGTATGGAGGTCATACAGGCACGTGGAGGCCACACACACTACAGAGCCTCATTTTGACTTGTTTGAAGGACATTACATCAAAGTTGGATGAGCCTGTAGTGTGTTTTTCCACTTTAATTTTGAGTGTGACTCCAAATTCAGAACTCCATGGGTTGAAACATTTGATTACCATTTTTTAATTTAGTGTGATTTTGTTGTCAGCACATTCAACTATGTAAAGAACAAAGTATTTCATATGAATATTTAATTCATTCAGATCTAGGATGTGTTATATTAGTGTTCCCTTTATTTTTTGGATCAGTATATATATATGAAAGTATTAAAAGATATCAATATATATGCACATACATTCATATATGTAATTCTATTGAGATATACTTTGATAAATACAGACATATATATATATATTACTATATACATATATAGTTATACATAGGGATATATGTACATATGTAGATGTGTTTAAAATTCATTCCATATATTTAGATATTGATATATATATATATATATACTTTTAAAAAGATATTTTTACATACATATATCTAGATAAATATCTATATATATATATATATAAATATATATATATATATATATTTTTTTTTTTTGCTATAGATAGAAATGTATATATGTATCATAAAATATATAATTTTGGAATAGATAATTATAGCTTTGTTGTAAATATAATACTATATATTGAAAAAAATTAACACATTTCATTGCAACATTTGCATTCACTATATGGGACATCGATAAAATTATTTTGTGATATCAAAACCAAAAAATATCAACGAATAATGTATATATAGATAGTAATATTGAATAATGTAATATTTTTTGGTAAAATGAACTAACACAAATATATATTATATTTTTAGCCTTCAACAATCAAAAGTCTAACCGCTTCAACCCAACCTAATAGTAAATATAGCGCATAATATTATTGCTAAGTATATAAACTACTTAGCGATATAGGACATAGTATTGAAAGTATTTAAAAAAATATATTGCTTTTTATGCATCATCAAATTGGTTTCAGATAGAATAGTAAAATCAAACAATGTACCGATATACGGAGCCCTTTCAGATCCAACAATCCAATAGCCAAATAATAAAGGAAAAAAAAGGACTCCGTATACCATTGTATTGCGACGACGTGTTTATGAATAATGCGCATGCGCGAAATGTGCACGACCTTAGATAAGATTATCTCTACGCCGCAAACGACGCATGCGCATTGAAGACAAATTACGTCATTGAGATGGGGTGGGTCCCCCTGTGGTTAGAGCGATTATTGGGTATCAACACGTCAATCAAAAAATACAGCAACGTAACGATAATGCCGGGAGGAGGTTGAATTCAGCTGAAAAAAGGGTAATAATCGCAAAATAAAGGTAACGAATGAACAATCAAAAATATCATGAATTAAACTATAGTTTTTTATTTACATATTTATCACCGGTGCTTAGAAGAAAGGGTGACTTTACATTCACTTTAAGGGTCTTGAGAACTGGAGTTTAACAGCAGTTTAACTTTGTTTATTTATGAAATAAGGAGAAAAATAAATATTTCTTTAATGAACCTTACTGGCTCAAAATAATTTTTTAGATTACTACCAATTTGGGATCACATCTCTAAACAAATTGCCACCTGTGTTAGAGCATTTCATTACAGCACATCTATTGTGTGTAACTATATCAGATGCTGTATTTGGTCCTTATATTGTATACAGCAGTGTTTAAATTCTGTGTTTGTGGGGGAGAGGGGTCTAATAGAGCTGGATAAAAAAATACATTAATTCCTATCAACATTCGACTCTCCAAAACCAATGTCCACATGACTATTTATTCTACCAATTGAATTATATTTTCACCACATTTGCTCATCTCTAGTTAATAGGTCCATTAAAATTGCATAGAGTGAACAAAACTCCCATTCATTCAAACTGAATAAGAACATGGCTACCGACTCTATCAATATGTTTCATTTTAAAGGGACACTGACCCCAATTTTTTTCTTTCGTGATTCAGATAGAGCATGCAATTTTAAGCAACTTTCTAATTTACTCCTATTATCAAATTTTCTTCATTCTCTTGGTATGTTTATTTGAAAAGCAAGAATGTATGTTTAGATACCAGTCCATTTTTTTGTGAACAACCTGGGTTGTCCTTGCTGATTGGACAGCACCAATAAATAAGTGCTGTCCAGTGTTCTGAATCAAAAATTGGCTGGCTCCTTACCTTAGATGCCTTCTTTTTCAAATAAAGATAGCAAGAGAACGAAGAAAAAATGATAATAGGAGTAAATTAGAAAGTTGTTTAAAATTACATGCACAAAAGAAACAATTTGGGTTCAGTGTCCCTTTAAGGGTGCTCAATAAGAAGCATTGAAAAAAAGGGGGGTGATAGAATGCTAAAGTGAGGGTAAGGGGCCAATTTATTATCCTGCAGACGGACATCGATAAATGCCGACAGCATATGCTGTCGATATTTATCATTGCACAAGCAGTTCTGGTGAACTGCTTGTGCAATGCCACCCCCTGCAAATTCGCGGCCAATTGGCCGCTAGCAGGGGGTGTCAATCAACCCGATCGTATGAGATCGGGTGTATTGATGTCTGCAGCCTCAGAGGCAGCGGACGAGTTAAGGAGCAGCGGTCTTAAGACCGCTAACTCTTAACTCCTGTTTCTGGTGAGCCTGAAGGTTTGCGCGGAAACAGATGCATCAAGCTCCGAATGGAGCTTGATGAATCAGCCCCCAAGACCAATAGGAAAACATATGTATTAGATTGTGACATTTTGCATGTTGTATCCCCACCTATACTGAACATTTAAATACTTTAGTATTCGCTATGGAAAAGCTGTGTAAACATAATAAGAAGAATAAATTACACTCCCAGTGAGGGTTCATAGAGATAAGTCTTCAAATGCTCATTTTCTATTGTTCTCTTTAAATATACAGAGATAAGGAGGCTATGTATGAGTGTGTATATAAAGAGTGATATTGTAAAGAAAATTGCTATCCCTACAAGCTTAGCCCTTTTTAATTGGTTGTGGTTTTAAAGAGCAAAATTATACTAATTTATGTTTATTTGTTGTATTATAAGAGGGTAATTTACTAAACTTATACAGATAGGGGCCGAATTATCAAGCGGCAGGAGGACATGATTCGATAAATCTTATGACCGCTGCTTCTTAACTTAAGTTTCTGGCGAGCCAGAAACTTCGGGGGTAGATTGCTGCATCCGCTGCTTGATAAATCTATAGTCCATAGTGTCCCTGTGCTTGTTATTGAACATTTTAGTTCTCATGTTGGCTGCATTACACCCTCCCCTATGGGAGTTGTTCCTGAGTGAGTTGAAGAATCACTTGTTGGTAACCATTTATTTCCTGTTGTTAAAAACCAGTTAGAGGGATAAACCCAATAAACTGTATGCTCCAGAAAGTAACCAAGTGTTCAGTGCTAGTGCATACTTAATGAATTACAAAAAATCTATATTAAAGCGTAATGTTAAAAATATACAGTGATAAATAAGTGATAAATCCATACAAGGATCAGGAGTTGGGGCTGCTTCCTCTTCAATCAAACGACTCCCATAAAAGGAAAGAATGTCATCTATGAAGTAAAACGGAAAAGAGGGCGCTCCTATGGTGAAATAAGTTTCCACATTAAAAACGATCAAGTGAGAAATAAAACTATATACTCACAAACATATATGCACTCGATTGTGCAATAAAAGCAGGTTGAACTATCTGAGCTGTCCAGCAAAGCTCACACTCTGGTCTCCAAAGCTCCAACAACACCCATAGTGGCAGGTCAGATTTACGCTCTGGTATTGGCAAGTCGGAGTACTGGGATCTCTTTTAACCCCTTAATGACCAGCGGCGTACCCTATACGTCGATGGTCGTTATGCCCTGAGCTTCTCTCTGCCGCGATCTTGCTAAAAATATAAAGATTGCGCTATTTCTGCATGCCCCACACTATGATTCACAACGCGTTTCTCAGTTTTGCAACTGTTTCTTAAAGGGACACTGAACCCAATTTTTTTTCTTTCGTGATTCAGATAGAGCATGCAATTTTAAGCAACTTTCTAATGTACTCCTATTGTCAATTTTTCTTCATTCTCTTGCTATCTTTATTTGAAAAAGAAGGCAGCTAAGGGTTTTTTTGGTTCAGAACTCTGGACAGCACTTTTTTATTGGTGGATGAAATTATCAGCAAGAACAACCCAGGTTATTCACCAAAAATGGGCTAGCATCTAAACTTACATTCTTGCATTTCATATAAAGATACAAGGAGAATGAAGAAAATTAGATAATAGGAGTAAATTAGAAAGTTGCTTAAAATTTCATGCTCTATCTGAATCGCAAAAGAAAAAATTTGGGTTCAGTGTCCCTTTAAGGTGATATAAAATATACAATAAAAAAAGACTTACTTAAATACCTTTTAAGTCGGCGTGCACCTCCTTCTACTGCGCATGACACAAAGAACTCTATTGATATACGCAGTCATATTGAATTTAGCCATGTATTGTCAGTGCCCCGATATACCCAAGCAGAGGATCATCCCATCAACCAGAAACCTCAAATGCGATACAAGGCGTCAGTGACAATACATGATTTCTATTTGTGAAGCAAATATTAATAGTGCTCCAACTATCGCAGCTGGCTCAAAATGAAACTTATACGAAAGGAGCGGCGCCTCCGACTATATTCATACATTTAATGAACAATAAAAACAATAATCCAAATAAAAATATTACATACAGGATAGGATATGTCTAATGGAATATTCGTATTTACCTAAGTATGTAAATATCAATAAAAAACACTCTATAGTAATATCATCAGATGAGTATCATCCCATGATAAAAGCATAAATATTTACAAATAGATTCAAACATATAACATGTTATTATTAACAAACCATATGAATGGCCTAAGCCTCCAGAGACTCAACCTAATAATTAAATGCTGCCACGTCTATATTTACATTTAGCCCATATGGTGTGAGGGTTTGCAGTTTCCAAATCCAAAAAGTCTCCCTTTGCCTCAGCCTTTTATATCTATTTCCTCCCTAAGATTTAGGAATGGGTTTAATGCTAAGTAGTTCATTATTATTCGTGTGATTACGGATTATATGTCTTCACATTCCTGAGGTGTTTACTCCAACTCTTTTTTTACAGGTCTAGATGTTCTCCCTGTTTACTGGATCCCACACGAACACTCTTGGAGACAAACAACAAAAGAGGAATCACAAGTAATTCTAGAAGTTATATTGAAAGATTCATTAGTAACGTTGGATCTAAAGTTATTGGTCCCTGTTTTAATAAATCTACACATACCACATATTTTTTCCCACATTTAAATAGACCTTTCTTATCCAACAAATTACAGTGGGGCAAAAAAGTATTCAGTCAGCCACCAATTGTGCAAGTTCTCCCACTTAAGAAGATGAGAGAGGCCTGTAATTTTCATCATAGGTATACCTCAACTATGAGAAACAAAATGTGGAAACAAATCCAGACAATCACATTATCTGATTTGGAAAGAATTTATTTGCAAATTATGGTGGAAAATAAGTATTTGGTCAATATCAAAAGTTCATCTCAATACTTTGTTATATATCCTTTGTTGGCAATGACAGAGATCAAACGTTTTCTGTAAGTCTTCACAAGGTTGTCACACACTGTTGCTGGTATGTTGGCCCATTCCTGCATGCAGATCTCCTCTAGAGCAGTGATGTTTTGGGGCTGTCGCTGGGCAACACAGACTTTCAACTCCCTCCAAAGGTTTTCTATGGGGTTGAGATCTGGAGACTGGCTAGGCCACTCCAGGACCTTGAAATGCTTCTTACAAAGTCACTCCTTCAATGTCCGGGTGGTGTGTTTGGGATCATTGTCATGCTGAAAGACCCAGCCACGTTTCATCTTCAATGCCCTTGCTGATGGAAGAAGGTTTGCACTCAAAATCTCATGATACATGGCCCCATTCATTCTTTCATGTACACGGATCAGTTGTCCTGTTTCCTTTGCAGAGAAACAGCCCCAAAGCATGATGTTGCCACCCCCATGCTTCACAGTTGGTATGGTGTGCTTTGGTTGCAACTCAGCATTCTCTCTCCTCCAAACACGACGAGTTGTGTTTCTACTAAACAGTTCTACTTTGGTTTCATCTGACCATATGACAGTTTCCCAATCCGCTTCTGGATCATCCAAATGCTCTCTAGCATACTTCAGACAGGCCCGGACATGTACTGGCTTAAGCAGGGGGACACGTCTGGCACTGCAGGATCTGAGTTCCTGGCGGCGTAGTGTGTTACTGATGGTAGCCTTTGTTACGTTGGTCCCAGCTCTCTGCAGGTCATTCACTAGGTCCCCCCGTGTGGTTCTGGGATGTTTGCTCACCGTTCTTGTGATCATTTTGACCCCACGGGGTGCGATCTTGAGTGGAGTCCCAGATCAAGGGAGATTATCAGTGGTCTTGTATGTCTTCCATTTTCTAATTATTGCTCCCACAGTTGATTTCTTCACACCAAGCTGCTTGCCTATTGCAGATTCAGTCTTCCCAGCCTGGTGCAGGTCTACAATTTTGTTTCTGGTGTCCTTCGACAGTTCTTTGGTCTTCACCATACTGGAGTTTGGAGTGTGACTGTTTGAGGTTGTGGACAGGTGTCTTTTATACTGATAACAAGTTCAAACAGGTGCCAATAATACAGGTAATGAGTGGAGGACAGAGGAGCCTCTTAAAGAAGAAGATACAGGTCTGTGAGAGACAGAAATCTTGCTTGTTTGTAGGTGACCAAATACTTATTTTCCACCATAATAGGCAAATAAATTCTTACCAAATCAGACAATGTGATTGTCTGGATTTGTTTCCAAATTTTGTCTCTCATAGTTGAGGTATACCTATGATGAAAATTACAGGCCTCTCTCATCTTCTTAAGTCGGAGAACTTGCACAATTGGTGGCTGACTAAATACTTTTTTGCCCCACTGTATTTTCCATAGAATTAATCTTTGATTTTCTGAAAGATTTTTTCATGACAATTTTACTAGGTGCCAATTTGTTCTTTAAAGTTGGTGCTCTTTTAAGGGTACATAATGAGGAGTCACTTACCAGTTCTTTTATAACGGGGTCTTTCACCTGGGTAGCACTTTCTGATTAGTGTCTAAATGTAGCCACCAATCCGCAAGCGCTAACCAGGTGCTGGATCCTGAGCTTACATTCAAATAAAGATACCAAGAGAACGAAGAAAAATTGATAATAGGAGTAAATTAGAAAGTTGTTTAAAATTGCTGCTCTATCTGAATCATGAAAGTTTAATTTTGACTAGACACCAGAAAAAAAGGTTACTGGGTTCACTTAGTAGTCCAAAGGGAGTGTTGTGAGTTTAGTCACTACCAAAACCAAAGCAAAAATGCTGTCTATTCAGTTTGCAATATGCCATACTCCCTCCCTTAGGCCTTACAGTTAACATCAACTAGGCCTCTGCTAGAATCATTGGATGTAAGGGTATCTCAAAACAGCCCCAATAATGCTAGTGTGATCATGATTTCATTAAAGGGACACTAAAGTCAAAATTAAACTTTCATGATTCAGATAGAATATGCAATTTTAAGCAACTTTCTAATGTACTCCTATTATCAAATTTTATTCATTCTCTTGGTATCTTTATTTGAAATGCAAGAATGTAAGTTTAGATGCCGGCCCATTTTTGGTGAACAACCTGGGTTGTTATTGCTGATTGGTGGATAATATAGGAGTAAATTAGAAAGTTGTTTAAAATTTCATGCTCTATCTGAATCACGAAAGAAAAAATTTGGGTTCAGTGTCCCTTTAAGAGCCGGCCCAATTTTGGTTTAGAACCTGGGTTGCACTTGCTCATTGGTGGCTAAATGTAGCCATCCAATCACAAGCGCTAGCCAGAGTGCTAAACCAAAAATGGGCCGGCTCCTTAGCTTACATTCCTACTTTTTCAAATAAAGATACCAAAAGAACAAAGAAATTGATGATATGAGTAAATTAAAAAGTTTCTTAAAATTGCATGCTCTATCTGAATCATGAAACAAAAAAATGTGGGTTTGCTATCCCCTTTAAGCATATTTTCCCCTGAGTTTTGAGAGGCTTGGTAATCATCTGTAGTTCTTATTTTGTGGTTTGATAATCCATAAGCGACATTTGTATGGAGTCTTGTGTTGTCTTCACTAATAAAGTGGACATTTATAGAATTGTTGGCGGATGTAATATAACATTTGCTGGATTCACAGTGGCTGCAAAGCAATATGGGTGGATTGTCCCCCACACCTTAGGTATGCCCACCATATTCCCTCTTGATATCAGGCCAAGTGTCCACTGTGTGCGGGAATCCTATGACAGGATTTCACTTGTTGAGAAAGACATTCCTAAACTTCCCGATTCCGACAGTGAAAATGCCTTGAGTTATCCTTTATGACATGGTATAAACTAATAACTGATAGGCCAAGTTGGTCATCTGGGACATATTGGCTGTGATGTTTGTTTAATTTCTAGTACACTAGACCTATGTGAGCACCATAGTAATGATTCTGGACGATATGCAGATGAAACCATAGAAGCGGGAAGCAGTGCTTAAAAAATGTTGACCTTTTCTTGATAGTGCGGGCGCAAGCATATGACCCAGCAACTTGCATAAAACATACATAAGTGCAGCTGTAATAAGATGGCAGCTGAAGATTCATTGATAGCTTCCTATCATTCTGTGTAAAATTATATCCAGATGCTTCATTGCAGAGTTGTATTTTGTAACCAATTTAAATTAACCTGAAAATAAATAGGTTCATCAATATGTGAAATTACTATACGTTGTGCCTGTGGACAGTTATAGTGCGTGAAGATGCTGATTTAATAGCTTTGGATTAAAGTCATAAAACAAACAGAGAAATGACATAGATATAGCTTAGAGGGCAGAAATGAGAGAAAGGGAAATAGATTTGGTAAATCTGAAAGTACTTGCTACAAAAACAGCAACAACAGAACATAAACATCTAGTAGAGATAGAAGGACAAGTACAGTAAGGCAAGGCACGAATACCTGAGATACACACACAGCTGTCCTGACAATTAACTTTGCACTTCAGAACAGAAGGGCAGACTCAATAGCTGCCTGCTTCCTATCTTTCTATGAAACTTTTATAAGTGTTGCTGCTAAATCTCACTACCTTTAAAGCACTGAGGACCCATCTGCCCTTGTAATGACTTTTGCTCTTCATTTAAATATTATTTATAGATCGATGATAGACAGGATGGTTGCTAACAAAGTGGTGGTGTTAAATATATTTAAAGGGACATGAAATTAATTTTTCTTTCATGATTCAGATAGAGCATGCAATTTTAAACAACTTTCTAATTTACTTTTATTATCAAATTTACTTCGTTCTCAACTTTTGTTGAAAAGCAGAGATTATAGTGCATGTCTAGAGCACTATAGGGCAGCAGTTTTGCAAGAATGTTATCCATTTGCAAGAGCACTAAAGGGCAGCACTATTTCCTGCTATTTAGTGCTCCATATACCTACCTAGGTATTGCTTCCACAAAGAACAATATAAGGACAAAGCAAATTTTATAATAGAAGGAAATTGGAAAGGGTTTTAAAATTGTATTCTCTGTCTGAATCACAAAAGAAACTTTTTAGGATTTATGTCCCTTTAACAAATATTTTTTTCACTGCTGTACCTAAAAATTATTTTTTTTTTTTAGAAAACTGATGCCCTGAATGAAGCTATGTTTATGTTTTGATACTGTTTGAGTATCTTTGTTCACCAACAGAGATAAGGGAGCCGTCATCAGCAAGTGAGGGTCCTACTCCACAACTAGGGATGCACCGATACAGATACTAGTATCGGTACCAATACCAAGTATTTGCATGAGTACTTGTACTCGTGCAAATGCACCGATACCTTCACTTCCTACCCATACGCCATTGTGTGGTGTTTTTTCAAACTGCATGTTCCCATTTCATTTTAAACTGGAGTGGAGACGAAACTAAAAATTGTTTACTACTGTTCTGCCATTACAAATTGCTGTTATTTATATTATTGTAGGAGAGATCACTGTACCTCGTTCAGACAAACCCCTGAAGTACTGGGCAGTTAATAAACAGATTTCCAGCTCTGGCTAAAATGGCCCAAAAATATCTTTCTGCCCCATGCAGTAGTGTAGAAAGTTAAAGACTGTTCAACTTAAGAGTCGAACCTCCATACAAATGTCAGATTGATGTTATATAACAGCCCTACAACCCAATTGCATCACCCCTTTAAATGTAATATTTTATTTTAATATTTTTTATTTATAAACATGTTCAGTGAACTTTTTTATTATTTCATAATGTCTTTTGAATTACAGTCCTTTTTAATTATAAAGAAGGAATCTTAAATTAGTCTGTATTGTGCTTGGTAAACTTAGTTAAAAAAAAAGTATCGGTAATTGGTATCGGCGAGTATTTGAAAACAAGTATCGGTACTTGTACTCAGTCATAAAAAAATGGTATTGGTGCAACCCTACCCACAACTGTGTATAAACGTATTGTGCATGAAGTGCATAACTAACTCTGTCATATGCATGGTGTTTATTTCAGTTAAATGACTCTTTATCATATACTAAAAAAATAAGACAAAATGACTTGACTTTCTTTATTTCACGTTTTTTCTGACTGAGTTGATCCTTCTAACACCATCAAACATATTTTGTGAGATTATTAAACAAAATTTTTATGAGTGATAAGCGCTACAATGTATTTCTTTTGCTAGCACTGCGACAAAACAGAAAAATAAAGATTTGAAATTTTCTATTTCCATAAATTATTAACTTTATGGTATTTAAAAGGCATTAAGGAAATCAAGCCAAGCCAGTGACTGCCAGAAAACGGTCTTTCATGCTGGATAGGAAGACATTTCCAATGTTTGGAATAAATTTGTTGTGTTAGAAAGCAATACATTCATTTTATTCTCAGGGACACAACAAAATATGGTTTTCCATCAGTTTCCTCCTCGTAATTAGAGGACACTCTGTGATGTGCTATACACAACTCAGAAGTTCCCTCCTACCCCTTGCAACCTTTATAGTGAATGATCAACATTTGAGTCCATTGTGTTTGCCTCTTAGAGGTGAGTCTAAAGCACACACGTTGATATATATTTAGGTACTGATGGTCACAGACTCCACAGCATAGCCACCGCCTTGCAGATGCCCACGTCATGGTGGTTGAAATAGCAAAGGCCTGCAAAGGTCACAGCAGAGAGCGCATAAAGGCCTGCATTTGCTAACTTAACCTTTGTATCTCCATGAACATAGTCGGTAAGTACCTGTCCAATGCCCCTAGATAGGAAACAGAAGAGATTACATTAGTGGTTGCTATAAAACAGAAAATAGTAAAGGGGCAGATTGATTAAATAGCTGCTGTGTGCTACAAGCAATGAAGGGTTAAAGTGATTGTAAAGTTTAATAAATAAGTGCCCGGTATCTAAAAATAATCTTAAAAACAGGGGCACTTTCATTCATTTAAACTTTACAATGAAGCTTCTTTTTTAAAATATTTACCTTTGCTTTATGGAAAACAGACCGGCGATTCTCTGCCCGCATCTCCTGCTGAAGTTAGCATATCTATGACAAATCTGGCTACCTCCAATCGTTGAATACCCCATGAGCTGGATGCCAAATTGGAAGAAGCCGGATTCGTCATCAATCTGGTAACTACAGTACGAGATACGGGCAGAGGATCGCCGGTCTGTTTACCATAAAGCAAAAGGTAAGTATTTAAAAAAAGGTTCATTGTTAAAGAGACACTGTACCCAAATTTTTTCATTTGTGATTCAGATAGAGCCGCAATTTTAAGCAACTTTCTAATTTACTATTATCAAATTGTCTTCATTCTCTTGGTATCTTTATTTGAAAAGCAAGAATGTAAGTTTAGATGCCGGCCCATTTTTGGTGAACAACCTGGATTGTTCTTGTTGATTGGTGGATAAATGCACCCACCAATAAACAAGTGCTGTCCAGGGTCTGAACCAAAAATGGTCTGGCTCCTTAGCTTAGATGCCTTCTTTATCAAATAAAGATAGCAAGAGAACAAAGAAAATTTGATAATAGGAGTAAATTAGAAAGTTGCTTAAAATTGCATGCTCTATCTGAATCACGAAAGAAAAAAATTGGTTTCAGTGTCCCTTTAAGTTTAATGAATCAATGAAAGTGCCCATGTTTAAGATTATTTTTAGATACCGGGCACTTATTCATTAAATTTTACAATCACTTTAACCAAATAATTGCTTGTGTTTTCTAATATAAACGCAGAAGAAAAAAATGGTCAGAGAACTTTAGGTTACTCTTAGGGCTATATATACAGATATTAACATAAGTTCCGTTAATATTAAACTGATTTCAAAGACTACAAGGGGCATTGTGCTCAAACAACATTTCATCTAAAAGAATAATTTAAAAAGGTATTACTTTCCATTATTGTTGTATATGCTGTGCTGAATAAACCAACTTTTTTCTGTGTGAGCTGCCTATAATCAGCCAGTAAACAACACATAGCTAGGTATCAGCTGTACACAGACAGGCACTTTCCACTAGATTCACGTTATCTTATGCAAAATAATGTTATCGTATTTACTTATAGCTCATTTTTAAATATTATGTCCAGGAGTTTCAAATGTCCTAAGTTTTTAGGTTATTCTATCAGAGCTTCCATTTTTGGAGCAAGTACCCCTACAGGCATAACTTTTTGCCCTAAGTACCCCCAGCTGGAACACGTGAATTTCATTATGCAAAAACAATAAGGGGCAATTGTGAATACACCAGAATAATGAAAGGGAAAGACATTGAGTACCACTTACAGGCATCAAGGGTACAAGGTTGCAGCTATTATATCTGTGACTTTACCCTTTCCTTACCAGTGGCCATGAAGAGTGAGAGCTGCCGCTAAAGAGTAGTCTATGGCAGGCCCAGGGTACAGATAAGCAGCTGGCAGGAGACCCAGCAGTGCCACACTCAGAACTCGCTCGCTGGTCCAGTGAATAGAGGCAGCTTTAGATCCCGCTAGAAGAAGAGACACAGAAGGGCGTGACACAACAACAGGTTTAATCAGCATTAAACTTCCAATGCTCCAGTCCTGGTAGTGCCGGTTTATTACTAAATATTATTAGACCAGGGGCCAGAACTTCTACAAGCTGAAATATAATGCATCTCTAGGGCCGCTTGTCCGACATGTGCCAAGATCTCTGTACTGTGATAATAAACATATGAGGGAGCAAACAGATTTAAAAAAAGTAAGAATAATATGATGGGGGAATGGAGATTTTATACATATATATATATATATATATATATATATATATATATATATATATATATATATATACATATATATATATATATATATATATATACATACATATATATATATACATACATATACACATATACATAGTTGTAAGCAAAAGTATAGGCACCCCTGACAATTTCCATGATTTTCATTTATAAATAATTGTGTGTTTGGATCAGCAATTGCATTTTGATCTATCAAATAATTGAAGGACAAAGTAATATTTCAGTAGTGAAGTTGGGTTTATTGGATTAACAGAAAATCTGCAATATGCATCGAAATGAAAATAGACAGGTGCATAAATATGGGCACCCCAACAGAAATATTGCATCAATATTTAGTAGAGCCTTTGGCAGAAATAACCGCCTCTAGACGCTTCCTATAGCCTGTAATGAGTGTCTGGATGAAGGTATTTCAGACCATTACTCCTTGCAAAACATCTCCAGTTCAGTTAGGTTTGATGGTTGCCGAGCATGGACAGCCCGCTTCAAATCACCCCACGGATTTTCAATGATATTCAGGTCTGGGGACTGGGATGGCCATTCCAGAACATTGCACTTGTACCTCTGCATAAATGCCAAAGTAGATTTTGAGCAGTGTTTTGGGTCGTTGTCTTGTTGAAATATCTAGCCCCGGCATAACTTCAACTTTGTGACTGTTTTCTCCACATTATTCTCAAGTATCTGCTGATATTGAGTGGAATCCATGCGAGCCTCAACTTTAACAAGATTCCCAGTACAGGCACTGTACTCACCATCCTTGTCTTTTCCAATATTTTACTTGGCCTGCCACTTCTGGCCTTAACAAGAACTGTGCCTGTGGTCTTCCATTTCCTCACTAGCTTTTTGTAGCCTTCCCGTAAACCATAATGTTGAATAATCTTTGTTTTCAGGTCATTTGAGAGTTGTTTTGAGGCCCCCATGTTGCCACTCTTTAGAGGAGAGTCAAAGAGAACAACAACTTGCAATTGGCCACCTTAAATACCTTTTCTCATGATTGGAAGCCCCTGTCTATGAAGTTCAAGGCTTAATGGGCTCACCAAACCAATTGTGTGCCAATTAATCAGTGCTAGGTAGTTACAGGTATGCAAATCAACAACATGACAAGGGTTCCCAAATGTATGCACCTGTCTAATTTCGTTTTGATGCATATTGCACATTTTCTGTTAATCCAATAAACCTCATTTCACTACTGAAATATTACTGTGTCCTTCAGCTATTTGACAGATCAAAATGAAATTGCTGATCCAAACACCAAATTATTTATAAATGAAAATCATGGAAATTGTCAGGGGTGCCTAAACTTAAGCATACAACTGTATGTATACACACACACACACACACATGCACCTTCCACTAATCATGGTGCTACCATATTGGTACCTACGTTACACTGCTGGTAATGTGAAGGAGAGTTACTGCACATTATACACTAAATACATCTCAAGGACCTCCTGCTAATCATGGTGCTGCCATATTGGTACCTAGGATACACTGCAGGTAATGTGAAGGAGAGTTACTGCACATTATACACTAAATACATCTCATGAACCTCCTGCTAATCATGGTGCTGCCATATTGGTACCTAGGATACACTGCAGGTAATGTGAAGGAGAGTTACTGCACATTATACACTAAATACATCTCAAGGACCTCCTGCTAATCATGGTGCTGCCATATTGGTACCTAGGATACACTGCAGGTAATGTGAAGGAGAGTTACTGCACATTATACACTAAATACATCTCATGAACCTCCTGTTAATCATGGTGCATTCATATTGGTACCTCTGAGACACTGCAGGTATGTGAAGGAGAGTTACTGCACTGCATCACTAAAAGATTTTAACATGTCGGCACCCATGACTAGAGGGAGGCGCGGAATAACCTCAATGCTTATAACGTATTTAGTGTTTCATCTCCCTTTAAAGCACAAACTGCACATAACGTTTTTAGTAGCGCTGATAGTGTGCTCAAAGACACTGAGAGCAGCAAAACAAAAATGTTTATTTGCGTTGTGAGCTTTTAAATTAGTGAAGGAGGTGGAGCAGAGCTGTGGTCAAACCCTGAATTAAGATAGCAGTGGAGATCTGAGTGAAAGCGCAGCCATCCCTCAGGCCGGATTGCTGCTGCACCTCTTAAATAAACCAAAAAACACAATTTTATTCTTTCATGATTCAGATAGAGCAGGCAATTTTAAACAACTTTCTAATTTACTATTATCAAATTTTCTTCTTTCTCTTGCTATCTTTATTTGAAAAAGAAGGCATCTAAGGTAAGGAGCCAGCCAATTTTTGATTCAGGACCCTGGACAGCACTTATTTATTGGTGCTGTCCAATCAGCAAGGGCAACCCAGGTTGTTCACAAAAAATGGGCCGGCATCTAAACGTACAATCTTGCTTTTCAACTAAACATACCAAGAGAATGAAGAAAAATTGATAATAGGTGTAAATTAGAAAGTTTCTTAAAATTGCATGCTCTATCTGAATCACGAAAGAAAAAAAATTGAGTTCAGTGTCCCTTTAAGCAACTTTCTAATTTACTCCTATTATCAATTTTTCTTCGTTCTCTTGGTATCTTTATTTGAAAAAGCAGGAATGTAAGCTTACGAGTCGGCCCATCTTTGGTTCAGTACCTGGGTAGCGCTTGCTGATTGGTTTCTAAATGCAGATACCAACCAGCAAGCGCTATCCAGAGTGCTGAAAAAAAATGGGCCTACTCGTAAAGCTTACATTCCTGCTTTTTTTAAATAAAGATACCAAGAGAACATTGATAATTGGAGTAAATTAGAATATTGCTTAAAATTGCATGATCTATCTGTATCATGAAAGAAAACATTTGGGTTCACTATCCCTTTAACATAAAGCCAGAACATAATGTGGCACAATCTTTGTGGTTCTTGATATTTTTAATACAATTAGTATTTCCTTGTAATGCTGTATACATACCATGTCGAATTGGGGAAAACTGAACTGGGGAACCTTGAAGTGCATGGTGTTCTTGAGGCAAAGCAGCCGTAGGTCTAATTAGGAAGGATTTGTTGAAGGCAAATACTGTAAGAGAGATTTTTTTTTTTTTTAAATGTAACAAAGTGGCAAAAACAATCTTATGGCAATAAACGCATCACAGGCTTGCAGTCTAATCACAGAACGCCCAACTGTTGTTCAACTAAACGTACTGCACTCTCACACTATATAAAGCTGTCAGTAGGAGCTAGCTGAACACATATGGTGAGCCAATGACAAGAGGTATACATGTGCAGCCAACAATCAGCAGCTAGCTCCCAGTAGTGTGCTGTTGCTCCTGGGCATACCTAGGTATGATTTTCAACAAAGGATACCAAAAAAACACAGCAAATGATAGAACAGAAGTAAACTGGTAAGTTGTTTAAAGCTGCAGCTCTATCTGAATCATGACTGTTTCATTTTGACTTTGCTGTCCTTTTAAAGCAGGGATGGGGAACCTTGCCCCCCCACCAGATGTTTCAGAACTAAATTTCCCATGATGCTTAACTGGCCTTCAGAGTGCCTAAGCATCATGGGTAATGCAGTTCTAAAACATCAATAGTGCCAAGGTTCCCCCTTCCTGCTTTAAAGGAACATGAAACCCAAAATGTTTTCTTTGTGATTCAGACAGAGCATACCATTTATAAAAATAAAAAAAGTTTCTAATTTACATTTATTATCAAATTTGCTTTGTTCATTCCCATGGTATTCCGTGTTGAAGAGTTACCTAGCTAGATGTCTGGAGCACCACATGACAGGAAATAGTGCTGCCATCTAGTGCTTTTTCTAATGTACAACATTCTTGCAAAACTCCTGCCATATAGTGCTGAAGACACGTGCATGCTCCTTAGCTAACGTCCCTGCTTTTCAACAAAAGATACCAAGAGAATGAAGAACATTTTATAATAGAAGTAAATTAGAAAGTTGATTAAAACTATATATGCTGCCTGAATCATGAAATAAAACGTTTGAGTTTTATGTCCCGTTAAAGGGACATGAAACCCAAAATTGTTCGTTCATGATTCAGATAGAGAATACAATTTTAAACAACTTTCCAATTTACTTCTATTATTTAATTTGCTCCCTTCTCTTGTTATCCTTTGCTGAAAGCTTTATCTAGGAAAGCTCATGAGCAGCAGAGAACCTAGGTTCTAGCTGTTGATTGGTAGCTGCATATATATATTGATTGTGATTGGCTCACCCATGAGTTCAGTTAGAAACCATTAGTGCATTGTTTCTACTTCAACAAATGATACCAAGAGAATGAAACAAATTAGATAATAGAAGTAAATTAGAAAGTTGTTTAAAATTGTATTCTCTATCTGAATCATGAAAGAAAAATGTTGGGTTTCATGTCCCTTTAAGTTTACTGAACTATATATAATAAATGATGAAGTGATAATGAAAAAAAAAAGATTGTACTAGAAAAAGTGAAATAAAAAGATTCTTAAAGGGACAGTCTACTAGAAAATTGTAATAGTTTAAAAAGATAGATATCCCTTAGTTATTCATTACTCAGTTTTGCACAACCAACACAGTTGTATTAATTTATGTTTTACCTCTGTGATTCCCTTGTATCTAAGCCTCTGCAGACTGCCCCCTTACCTCAGATCTTTTGACAGACTAGCAATTTCACCAATCAGTACTGGCTCATAAATAACTCCATGGGAGTGAGCACGTTATCTATATGGCACACGAAAACCAAAACACTCTAGCTGTGAAAAACTATCAAAACGCACTGGGATAAGAGGCAGCCTGCAGGGGTTTAGGAAAAAAAGCAGAGATTTAGAGGCTATAAAAGTATATTAATATAACTATGTTGGTTGTGCAAAGCTGGGAAATGGGTAGTAAAATGTGTTATCTATTTTTTTAAACAATAAAAAAATCAATGTGATTTAAAGGGACAGTCTACACCAGAATTGTTATTGTTTAAAAAGATAGATAATCCCTTTATTACCCATTCCCTAGTTTTGCCTAACTAACACTGTTATATTAATACACTTTTTACCTCTGTGATTACCTTTTTTTTGGACTAGACTGTCCCTTTAAACTGGTATTTAAAATAAAATGTTTGTTGGGTATTAACTCTTGAGAGTATAAGACCCTCATAATCAGTGACCAATCCCCTCAGATGTAATAACACATTATAATGTATGTTTAAGACAAATACGATTTAATTACTGAAACAGAACAGTCAGATAAAGATACAAATACCCACAGCCCCTATAACTGAGGTCTGCCCGCACTAACCTCGTCCTCCTCTGCACAGGGAGCTCAGTCTCACCATAGAAGCCATGTTGTCACCAATCAAGGTCACACTGTAACCCGGAAGTGAACAGACGTCACTAAAGGCCAGTGAGCAGTTTAAAAGACAATAACTTTATTAACTGAGACAACAAACACTTTGATGTATATATGGTTGTTATATTGTATTTATTATTCATATGGTTATTATTATATTTTAGCTACTAAACACCCACTGTATCATTACTAACATCCTGCAGTTGTGTTACTTAGCATTGCATATTGAGAGGAGGCTTGACACGCGGCTCAGCCAATAGGAGCGTAGGTGTGTGTTCCAAGCCTCGTTCCTGAACAGGAAGTGCTCAGCCAACCAAAGCGTGGTTCCTGGTATCCATCACTGTGCGCTTTTGGTTGTCAGACACTCGGGAAGGTCATGGCTGACTTTGGGTCTGATATTGACCTGTCTGGGGTTGACCCGAGCCCGGCAGAGGCTGCTGAGTTGCAGAGGATGATCGCGGTAGAGCAGCAGAAGGCGCAGTTTACGGCTCAGGTGAGGGATGTGAGGATTCTGTGTATTCTCTATAGGTGACCCGAGTACAGTTACATCATTTTATAATAAACACAAATGTGTTGGGCACCTTTAATTTAAATAGACGTTTCATATCAAAAAACATTTTCTTAAAACATATCTAAATACATTATAGGTCTAAGGTTATTCATCCTGAAATAAGAATCAGTTTGACATTGTGTAGCATGAGGCTGTGCATTCCTGGCTGCAATGTGTAGATATATTGGTAAATTAATTTCCACTACTCACAATGTCGTGCTCTGCCAGATTTGGGCATTTTTTCTATCTACAAAATATTATCACAAATTCTTGGTTTTGCAGTTCTGAAAACTGTGATATTTGTGTCTGCAGAGGTAGCAATGTCTCTTCTTCACAGCAGTTATAAAATAAAACATCTTTGTGAATTTCACTTTAAAAAAATAAATCTGGCTATGAAAAGTTCCAAATGCAGCTACTTGCGACTATATTTGTTTGTAGGAACGAATCACAAATGCACATGCCTAATTAAACATACAGAAAAAGACCTTAAAGGGATACTAAACCCAATTTTATCTCTTTCATGATTCAGATAGACGAGCATGCAATTTTAAGCAACTTTCTAATTTACTTCTATTATCAAATTTTCGTTATTCTCTTGCTATCTTTATTTACATAGCAGGAATGTAAAGCTTAGGAGCTGGCCCATTTTAGGTTCAGAACCCTGGATAGTGCTTGCTTATTGGTGGCTACATTTAGCCACCAATAAGCAAGTGTAACCCAGGTTCTAAACCAAAAATTGTCCGGCTCCTAAGCTTTATATTCCTGCTTTTTAAATAAAGATAGCAAAAGAAAAAAAAAATTGATAACAGGAGTAAATTAGAAAGTTGCTTAAAATTGCAGCATTTCAGAAAGTCCCGAATCTCATAATTCATATAGTTACTTATTTAATCTTTTTATTTAGCTACATGTATGTTTGTTTTTTACAGGTGCACAACTTTATGGATGTTTGCTGGGACAAGTGCATAGACAGACCTGGCACAAAATTGGACTCCAGAACTGAAAGCTGCCTTGTTAGCTGTGTAGATAGATTCATTGATACAACCCTGTCTATTACCAACCGCTTTGCGCAGATGGTACAGAAAGGAGCACATTGAATTCAGTCCCAGATCACAGATTTCTTATTATTGGTATTAATCAATATGAAGTGTATTTGCTACCCGGCGCTCCACAACAGATCATCTCTTCAAATGCGTGGATAATCTCCAGCAGACCACTTCTGTTATGACATTTTGTTTTGTAGATCTTCAATACAAACTATCAGTTTTAGTTGGACAAGTCAACATCCATAAATTTACATTTTAATGTATTTGCTGTCTAAATAACACGTTGATTCTCATCATGAATATGTGAGAAGTTCAGTGTTATGAATGTAGAATAAATTGATCGGAATTCTAGCTTGCCATTGGTCAATATGTGATCCAGTAGAACAAAAGCAGTATCTGAGCCAAGATCTGGAAACTATAAAGTAATTCTATCCAAAATGTATATTCTGCAATATCAAACATTCTTTCAGTAACGATACATAGCAGGAACATATGGAAAACAGCAGACAAGCCTGAGGTTTTTAGTTTTATCTGTGTAATACACAGTGGGCTGAATAGCCGACAGTAATAGGGTTTTTTTAATGAAAATATGGAACAGAATAAAAATAGCTGTAGGGAAAAAAAATTTGATACTAGAGTTTGTTTGTTTTTTATATTAGGGACTGCAGTTTGGGCTTTCAATATGTTAGGTAAAGGTCCTGTCATCACTGATAAGTTCCTTATAAATCTTGGATTTGATCCCAGAGGAAAATATAAAATAGTGGTACCCGCAAACCCCCCCGCCCCCCCGTGCACACTCAGACACAAAAGCATTAGTATATACACACAGTTTACTCACTAGCATCTATCAGTTTCCCCCATATAAACACACAACAATCTCTTACCTGAGATACACAGAACTGTACAAAACAGCAATTTATTAGTATTTTTTTTTTAGATGTTAATTTTGTGTAAGAAACAATGAGAGGCTAAAATGACATTCCATTAATGTTATCATATAGTAAATGTAATGTATATAAGTATACTTAAATGGACAGTATACACCAATTTTCTTATAATTGAATGTAATTGACACTACTACAAAGAAGAATATGCACAGATACTGATCTAAAAATCCAGTATAAAACCTTTTAAAAACTTACTTAGAAGCTGCCAGTTTAGCTCTGTTGATGAGTCTGTAAATGCGCGTATACATCTGACACTGGGGCTTGGTTAGGAGTCTGAAAATCAGCGTAATGTTATAAAAAAATAAATAAGCAAAACTACATTTTTATAAAAACACTCCCAGATGGGCTATATAAATGGATCATCTACAAAACATTTATGCAAAGAAAAAATATAGTGTATAATGTCCCTTTAAAACCATGCAGATAAGGTTTAAAATACAATACTTGTAATTATTAATCTGTCAACTCTTTGTAGCCTTTTGTGGTCCCCTCCCCCTGCATCACATTGCTTATTTTGAAACAAGGGAAAGGGAGTACATGTGTAGTCAACAGCACTTAAATGACAATTTAGTTTCGTTTGAGATTGAGATGTGCTGTTTTCTTGTTACTTGAGGGATCAGGGGCTGTGCAGTATTCTTTGTGTGTGGCTCTTAGCCAAGTGTGACGGCTGCCAATCAAATATGTGCACCAGGTTATGTCTACTGATTGGCTTAAAAAAAAAAAGGACAACCTGTATGAGTTTCCATCTTCTATAGTGCAGAATATGTCCCATTAGACCCCTCTCCCCCACAAACACAGAATTTAAACACTGCTGTATACAATATAAGAACCAAATACAGCATCTGATATAGTTACACACAATAGATGTGCAGTAATGAAATGCTCTAACACAGGTGGCAATTTGTTTAGAATATGTGATCCTAAATTGGCAGTAATCTAAAAAATGATTTTGAGCCAGTCAGGGTCATTAAATAAATATTTTTTTTTTCTCTTAATTTCTTAAATAAACAAAGTTAAACTGCTGATAAATAGTACAGATCCATTAGATCAGTGTTTCTCAACTCCAGTCCTCAGGATCCTTAAGATGCCAGATATTCATTATATCTTAACCAGATCACTGGTGAAATAATAAGCTGATCAGTAACCATGGTTACTAACCTGCTCTTACCCTTCAGATGATTATTTCACCTGTGCTCTAGTTAAGATATAATGAAAATCTGGCCTGGTAAGGGCCCGGAGGACTGGAGTTGAGAAACACTGCATTAGATTATTTGTTTATAAGCCAGTACAATTGCAGTATATGATAACAAGCGATATGGTGATGGATGGTTCACCAACCCTGCTCAAAGACAAAGTATTTTATTATTGTTTTGTTGTGCCCCTCTGAGGAAAGAGAATTCAGCACTATTTTACACTTTATTACAAATCAATTTATTCAGAAATATGTTTGGAAATTACATATACTAGTATTACAAATCAAAGGCCACACAAGGCTGGTAGCAAAAACGACACTAAATGCTGTTAAAAGTTATGCACATTCATAGATAAATGCAAAAAGCCAGAGCTTGTGTGTCAGAGATATACGTGCACATAATATATCATCTAGTGTCTATATTCAAATATGCCAAAGCAACAGTTTTTTATTTTACAAATGTGAACATGGCCGTTTCAGACTAAGCACGCTCCATAATAGTTACTACGTTTACTATTATCATGTATGTCCTTAATAGATTACCCTTCTTATTATTATCATTTATTTGTATAGCGTCACAAAATTCTGTAGTGCTGGGTACAATGATAGGGGTATACAATGACAAGGATTTGTGATAAAATACAAAACATAACAAACTAAACAAATCTAGTACAGGAGGAAGAAGGCCCTGCTCCGGAGAGCTCACAGTCTACAGCAGTGCTTTCCAAACTGTGTGAGCGGCAATGTGTAGGTGTGTCCCTGCTTCAGCACAAATTATTTTTAATTTCATTTTTTTGTTTGTTTCCGACTTTCCGTCTTCTGGCTATGCATATCACATGGTTGACACGTGATTGATACCTTCATCTTAACCTATTGGCGCAGCTCAGTGGGAACTGAAACTATTCCCATTGGCGGCACATTGGCTCCTGACTGCACGTGTAGTCTTCTCAATTGGCTCGTGACTGTAGTCAGTGAGTGGGACAGCAGGGTGTTTGCAGCATGGGCAGTAGTCAGTCGGACTTGCAGAGTACTGAGGGGCGGTACCTTAAATGCTGAGCTGAAGTCAGTGTTTTTGTATGCAGCTAGCTCCCAGTAGTGCATTGCTGCTGCTGTTCTTGATATATGGATAGGAAGTGGAAGCTTAAAAATGCTTGATGATGAAATGCGAGTGTCTTTATCTAATATTCCACCAAATATTCTGAAACTGTTCATCCCATCAACCTCATACATCCCATTAAAATAGTAAGTAGCTATTGGTGTTACTGAACTGTTTTTTAATTCTTGCACATACTGTTACTTGTAAATACATTTAGTTATTATTTAATTTATGTATGTGTCCGTATCTCTTAAAACAAGTTAGTTTACCTCCTGTTTGCCAGTACAACTGAATTACTGTGTCGCAAAATGATGTAGGTCTAAAAAGTGTGTCACCGACATGAAAAGTTTGGAAAGCTCTGGTCTACAGGTTGAGGGTGCATAAGGTTTGGGGTAACTTGTCACAAGGATTGTTGTTGCAGCAGTGAGTCAGGCAGTTCAAGAATTATTTTGGTTAGGATCAAAAGAATAGGTGGGTTTTCACGGAGCGTCTGAAGCTATACACGGTTGGAGACAGTATTATGGAGCGGGGTAGAGAGTTCCAGAGGACAGGAGCAGCACGTGAGAAGTCTTAGAGACGGGAGTGGAATGTAGAGATAACAGGAGGAGAGAGATGTAGGTCAGAGGTTGATCGAAGAGGACGGGATGGGGAATATTTGGAGATGAGAGAGGAAATGTAGTTGGGAGTTAGACTGAGTGCTTTGTAAGTTAGGGTTAATACTTTAAATTGTATTCTGGAGTGTATGTGACCTGGTACTCCACAACAATATCTCAGCTGCCTCAATACATTGTTGTGTTAATGTATTGTGTGTATTTTATTGTATTTTAGAATCCCTTGCATCCAAATGTGTTTACACTGGGTGTTTGCTATCCTACTAGGCACAGCTCTTTGCTCACCAAGAGACATATCTAGTTAAAGGCACACTGAACCCAATTTTTTTCTTTCATGATTCAGATAGACTATGCAATTTTAAGCAACTTTCTAGTTTACTCCTATTATCAATTTCTCTTTGTTCTCTTGCTATCTGTATTTGAAAAAGAAGGCATCTAAGCTATTTTTTGGTTCAGAACGCTGGACAGCGCTTGATTATTGGTGGGTGAATTTATCCACCAATCAGCAAGAACAACCTGGGTTGTTCCCCAAAAATGGGCTGGCATCTAAACTTACATTCTTGCATTTCAAATAAAGATACCAAGAGAATGAAGAAAATTTGATAATAGGAGTAAATTAGAAAGTTGCTTAAAATTGCATGCTCTATCTGAATCACGAAAGAAAAAAAACAAATTGGGTTCAGTGTCCTTTTAAGTGTTCCATAGTCTCAATGAGAACAATAACAACTCACATTTATTTCCTGTTGGATTGCTGGGATTTTTCTACTGTAAATCTAGCTTAGTTTGCAAAAACAAAATGGTAAATTTATAGAGAAAATTCGCAAGTCATTAAAGGGACAGTATACACCAATTTTTATTTACCTGCATGTAATAGACACTACTATAAAGAATAATATGCACAGATACTGATCTAAAAATTCAATATAAAACTTTCTTAGAAGCTCCAAGTTTAGCACTGTTGATTAGATAAGCAGTAACACCCAGGGAAAGTGGCTAAATTGCAGACACCCCCTCCATTCCCTGCATATGAAAAGACAGATTATACAAACAGAAGCCAGCAGTAGACTGGAAAAGCGCGTCTACTTCTGATACTGTGGGACTTGGTTAGGAGTCTGAAAATCTGCACAATGTTATTAAAAAAATAAACAAAACTATACATTGTTACAAAAACACTCCCAGATGGGCTATATAAATGGATCATCTACAAAACAAGAAAGAAAAATGTGGTGTATAATGGCCATTTAAGTGTTTGTTTTAGTGTTTGTTCCACATAACGTGGTTTGTTGTCTTTTGGTCCTGGCTGTAGTGATTTTATTTCATGGCCAAGCTTGTGATTGCATATAACACCACTGATGGTGAGAACGAAGCGTATAAAGTCTGTGCCTTGTAAAAAGTGTCCGGCTTGACCTTTATACACAGTGAGATCTTCTTATATTGACTGGTGGACGAGCAACAATAATAAGAACAGTGATGACTTGTGTTAGTTTCTTTGGAATGATTTACAGTTACTGTATTTTCATAAAAGGGACACTACTGGAAAATGTGTTGGGAATGTATACGTTAGGTTTATCTTTGCAGTTGAAATAGCTGGTTATGTTTAAGTCACTACTGTTTAATACAGTCAATCAGAACCTGCGGTGAGAAATCTATAGAGCTAATGATAGTCAGCGATAACACTGGTCTTGAGAGTTGGAAAGTCAGAGAGCCATGTAATTACTAAGTATGTAGAGCTGTCTAGGGGTGACAGCTATAAAACTCTGGTTCGTTCAACAAGGCAAACACAGTACAAGTCTAGGGGGTTGATTTACCAAGCAACAGATGCTGCAATCTACCCCCGTAGTTTCCAGCTCGCAGGAAACTTAAGTTAAGAAGCAGCGGTCGTAAGACGGCTGCTCCTTAGACTTGAATCATCCTGATCAGATACGATTGGAATGATTGACACCCCCTGCTAGTGGCCGATTGGCTGCGAATGTGCAGGGGGCGGCATTGCACAAGCATCTCACCAGAAATTATTGTGCAATGATAAATGCCGGCAGCGTATGCTGTTGGCATTTAGTGATGTCAGACGGACATGATTCGCTACAGTGAATCATGTCCGCCCTCCATTTAATAAATCGCCCCCTAGGGACTCATAAAGTGCTATCCGATATAAAGTTGCTTCTTTGGTCGGATTACTTCCCTAGGCATAAACTACAAGCAGTTCCAATGCTAATGGTGCTTTATCTCCAAGTTTCCCACTTGGATACAAATATAGGTTCATATAATATGGATAAAGGCCTCTGGGGCTCCAAAACCTGAATGTACCATGTTACTAACTTGTGAAACCAGGTTATATGTCTAATCCAATAGTGATATCTGCCAATGTTTCCCAATCTATGCATTCTGATGATTACAGCAGTAGGGAGTTTAAGCTGTGAAGATGCCTCTCCCTCTGGTGGCTCAGGAACAGCTGCCACTGAAGAAGCCACTGAGTAAGTTCATGACATGATAACAGTTGACCATAGATTGACAATATGCAATACAGTCAACGGAAATGTTTTGAACATGAGAAAATTGTCAGGGCACCTAAATATTTACTGCAGACCAGAACATTTCTAATAAGTATTCAAAGGAATCCTGATGACGTTTGTAGGAGATTTGTCACTAGGGATGAGTTGTAAATACAGCACTTTGATTCTGCAAAAAAAAAAAAAAAAACGTTCAAGCAATGGAAGCCCCCCCCCCCCCCCCCTGTATATTTTGCATTCAAATAATATGTTTTGGGATGCAAAGAGAATTTTGATGATTTACTTCCTACAGCAAGGAGAAACTATAAGGTGACTACAGTGCCAACTTTACTGGAAAACTAGCAAAGCATTTCAGGAGAAGGGACAAAGTAAGATGAGTCAGAACATTCTTTTCCACCAACACAATGCGCCTGTGCATAAGTCCTTTGTTGCCATGGCTACTATTGCTGAAGCTGGATTTGAATTGTTGGCTCACCCACATGTTCGCCATGCTAAAGGCAAGATAACTTTAAAAATATTTTAAGAGTCTCTAAAAGGTTTTTTTTATGACAAAATTAGGACTTTTTGCCAACTCTTGTAAATCTATAAAAAACATTTTATATTTAAGAACAGCAAGGGAGGAACACAATTTTCATTATGTTTTTTAGGTGCCAAAAGAAACATTTAGAATACGTCAGTCGCAGGATTTTGAGCTTTAAATATGTGTGTGTAGAAGTGCATGGAGCTTGGCATACATGGGGCAGACAGCAGGTCAGTCTCCAGTTTTGCACCTTGGCACAATGGTTCCTAATTAAGTCTATGCCACTAATGTTATGTGACTCATTTAGTAGATGTAGGCAGAGGTGTATATTGAATATCCAAAGTAATTTTAAAACAGTCACTTTAAAAGAAATAATTGAAAAGTGCATAAGCAGTGCTATTATTTTTTTGCTTGTTTTTTTGGCAGGATAGAAGATGGGCTGCCTTCTGCTCTCCTTTTTTTCTTCTGATACCCGTTTTCCTTTTTTTGAGGAATAGATGCTATTTCTCCATCTGACTCATCACTGGACAGTAAACCCTGTAAGCTTTTTTCAAATGCCGTGTTGTTCAACTCATCTATTTTATTTTGAAGATTTTTTTAATGAAAGATCTAAAATATTTTGGTGGTCTCTTGCCATCTTCTGAGTAGACATTATGGATTTTTGTTGCACTACAAAGTTTCTCTTCAAAAAGCGACACATTTTTCTCTGCTCATTCACAAGTCCGTGAATTTCACTGCGCATATTTTGGAGAATTTCATTGGTGTCCTTTTGCTGAGCAATTAACTCATCTATTTTTGAATCAAACTTTGCAGGTTCAGTGAAAGATGTTATAAGTGTAGTTTCGTTGGATCGTCCTTGTTCTTCAGCTCTGAGGTTTGTGAAAGATTGTCGGGATATTTGTGCTTCAGTAGCCTGTGAGCATGGTTTATTCTGCGGATCACTCCCCATTATAGAACTTGAGATGGATGAAGATTTCTTAGAAGTCTCAAAGTCTTCTTCAGAGTTTAAAAAAGCAGATGTTATGGATGTTGACACTAAAAAAATATGAATAAAAGGAATTCTTATTAACTTTCTGATATAGAATAAGAGACAAATATGCTTGTTGCACAGCCTGTATAATAGAGGGATATTCTACTGTAAACATTAAATGGTCTATTTTAAATGGACAGTCAAGTAAAAAAAATACTTTCATGATTTAAATAGGGCATGTAATTTTAAACAACTTTCCAATTTACTTTTATTGTCAATTTTGCTGTGTTCTCTTGGTATTTTTAGTTGAAAGCTAAATCTAGGAGGTTCATATGCTAATTTCTTAGAGCTTGAAGGCTGCCTCTAATCTGAAAGCATTTTGACAGTTTTTCACCACTAGAGGACGTTAGTTCATGTGTTTCATATAGATAACATTGATCTCAGGCACGTGAAGCTCCTAGAAGCAAGCACTGATTGGCTAAAAATGCAAGTCTGTCAAAAGAACTGAAATAAGGGGGCAGTTTTTGCAGAGCCATAGATACAAGGTAATCACAGAGTTAAAAAGTATATTATTATAACTGTGTTGGTTATGCAAAATTGGGGAATGAGTAACAAAGGGATTATCTATCTTTTTAAACGACAAACATTCTGGTGTTTACTGTCCCTTTAATAGAGAATGATACTGTTAAATAAATCGCTGGCTGTATACTAGTCTAGAGCAAAATATGGGGTTTTAGGGGTGCAACTTGGACTGTGTGTTTAATCTTTTTAAAGGAGTTAAACTCGTAAAATAAAATTATCTAACAAAACAGAGCATTACTATTTTTACACTAGACTGTCCCTTTAACAAATAGGCCTTATTTATTTTGTACCCAATATATGTAAGTTCTCACTCCCAAATAGTCAGATGTTCCTGAACTATATAGTTTTCCTCATATTACTCTCTCTTACACACCAGCCAATCAGACCTCCTATGCCGTATCTGTTTAATAGAGTTACCCAATTATGATCGTTCAAGAAGGTTATTAGTTGCATTTCTTTTGAAAAAGGGTAACAATATGCAAATGAATTGATATGTGTAGATGGGGGTTGTAGCAAAATAGACTAATATAGTAGATCTTTATGAATCTTGCTGTATTCTTCCTCCATCACATTATCATGACCTGATATGAAAGGAAAACAGAACGAGTCATTGATTCATTATTGCTGATTACTTGTGTGCTGCAGTTTTTTTTAA
This sequence comes from Bombina bombina, assembly GCF_027579735.1. NCBI lineage: Eukaryota > Metazoa > Chordata > Amphibia > Anura > Bombinatoridae > Bombina > Bombina bombina. The sequence goes on from NC_069506.1 coordinate 39,845,913, forward strand.
TCTCGTGGCAAGATCATTAATGTATGCAATTAACCGTTTCCTGTCATTTTGTGTCTATGTGTGATTACATTGCTATGCTGTCTAATCACACATTGCCACTATGAATAAATATTGTTTTTGTGAATGTTTCATGTGCATAAAGCCAAGACATGATGCGCTACACTGGCAAAAATTGTGTCTCAAGAGGTTAACCGCTGATACAATTGGTGGGAAAAGTGCATTCTAATGGGTCGGAGAACTTCTAACAAATTGGAATAGAGCCCTGTGTGTCTGCATAATTCTTACATTAAACCCTAAAGGACCTCTAAATACAGAAGTTTTTAATAACTGACAAATTCATAATACAAAGACAATACAATAGCACTTACTTTGAATCTGAAATGAGCAGTAGAACATTTTCTGGCACATTTCAAATTTAATCAATTCTCCCCTCCTCCTGTATCATGTGACAGCCATCAGCCAATCACAAAATGTATATACTGTGCACTCGTGCACATGCTCAGTAGGCGCTGGAGCCTCAAAGTGTCATATAAAAATAATGTGCATGTTCACATAATGGGCTAGATTCATAAAGCATCGGCAGACACAGGCAAACATATTCGCCCCTATCCACCCCAGCTCGCCTCTACATGCAGCAATCCACTGGCGAAATTCAACATTGCACGCAAGCACTATTTTGCGCTTGCGTGCAACCCCCTCCCCGGCCTGCACACAGCCAATCACACATGGGCAAGAGCTGTCAATCTCCCCTGTCAGACGAGACTGGGGGGCGTTTGAAATTCTCTCCCTCAGAGGTGGAGAAGAGGATAGGGAAGCAGCATGATGACCGCTGCTTGATAAATTCTGAGAACCTGCAGTCTTGATAAATCAAGCCCAATATATACTGGAACGTTCTTTAAACTTGAAACTTTATTTTTTTTACTTTAGTTGCCCTTTATACGTTGCACCTTTGTGTGGTGCTATATAAAAAATAATAAAACCATCCCTGAAAAAACATCCCTGAAAATATTATTAGTTTACACTATGGGGTAGATTTATTAAGAAGCGGATGTTGCTTCCTACCACCATCGTTTCAGGCTGGCCTGAAACCTAAGTTAAGAAGCAGGTTGGGTGGCGGACCAGAAATGCTTGTGCAATGATAAATGCCAACAGTGTGTGCTGTTGGCATTTAGCGAGGTCGAGCGGACATGATTCGCTACAGCGAATCACGTCCACTCAACCCTTAGTATATCTACCCATTGTCTAACTTTTCTACAGAATTCATATGGGACTTCAAAAAGTATATTAACACATGCACCCTAAGACTAAGTTGGACATGAGAGTCCTCATTGGAAAGAAAATCTATCTCACAAGTTTAGAGTTCAGCATTCCTCAGGATAATGCATGAAAGTGCAATAGCATGACAAAGTAAAACGATAAAGGGCATGGAATTATGTAGTACAAGACACAGCAGAAGACCTTATTGTGTTCCTGGTGACAGTTATGAAAGTTGCATCCTATAGCAGATAAAGAGGAAGGGGGAAGGGGTCTGGCCGGTATTGTACAATAGGAGATGAAGCTGCTGTTTATAACTGTGCCTGGTAGTTTTAAGTAAGATAAAGAGAAAGACAAAAGAAAGGATACTAGCTACATCCCAGCATGGCTGTAAGAATATTACAGATACATTGCTATGCTTTTTTGCTTGAAGAGAGGAGTTAGCTGAAATGTCTTGTCTGTTGATGTCTACTGGGTTTATTTAAGTAAGGATCACATTATAAAATGGACCCTTTGGGCCAAATGTATTAACTGCCGTGGGGACAAGGTTTCTCGACTTGAGAATTTGTCTGCGCGGCTTCACGGAAAATGGGCAGCGGACCCTGTATGTCCGCTGCCAGTATGTATCCTTACACAATCAAGTGTGTAATGCCACCCCCTTCGCGTGACCAATCACACAAGAGAAGGGCCTGTCAATCACCCATCTTCGGGGTCAGGGTTATTTCTCTCTACTAACTCAGAAGTGGTGGAGAGATCTGATAACTGCTTCTTACAGTTTGGGAAGCAGGCTCTCATGTGTGAACCTACCCTACAAGGACTCCAAATTCTAAAGTTTTTTTTTTTTTTAAAAAGTTCAAATTCTGATTATCCTAGCTTTGTGACGGAATAGTCTACATTTTATTGAAGACACAGAGATGAATATTTTGATTATCTTTTTTTTGCTACTTAAAGGGCTACTGTAAGTAAATATTTTCTATGCCTGTTACTAACTAATAGGGATGGGCGAATGTGTAAAATTTCGAATTTCGAAAATAGAACGAATATTATCGAAATTCGAATTATAAATTCGAATGTCAGTAAGAAAGAATTTTATAGAATATTCTATTTTTGAATTTTTTTCCAGCTTCCGAATGTGACATTCGATTTCGAATGTGACATTCGATTTCGAATGTGACATTCGATTTCGAATGTGACATTCGATTTCGAATGTGTATATTAAATTTCGAATGTGCATATTCCATTTCGAAAGTGCATATTCGATTTCGACTTCAACTTCCTTTTTCGAATGCGTATTTCCGTTTTCGAATTGCACTTTCGATTTCGAATGTCATTTTAGATTTCGATTGAAAATAAAAGATATAATATACACATTCGAAATTCGAAAATATGTATTCGATTTTTATACATATTTAAATCAAATTGAATAACATTATTTCGATTATGACATTCGAAAAATTCGATTTAAATCGAATTTTCGAAATGTATCAAAAAATTTATCTTTTTGGCTGTGTTCTAGAACAAAAATTTTTGCTGGGAGAAAAACAACTAATATCAGACACTTCAGAGCTGTGGGTGAGACAGTTTGGTTTGTCGCATTGCTTGTTAATTTATTTGTCTATCTAGGTAAAATTTCTCTTTGTTTCTGTGCTATTTGTTTTATTTTGTTGTCTTTTTTAAACACAGCAAGCAGCAAATTTAGTATAACAAACAGAAAACTTTTGAGGAGTAGTATTTTTTTTTATTCTTAGTTTAACTTAAAAAAAAAACATGTCTTTACCTGTTGGTAGTATCTCCCCTGATGGGCAAGATAGGAGGAGTGCATCAGCTGCTGCTGATGTTGTTGCGGGTTTTAGCGATGAGGTTGCTTTTAAATCCTCAGTTAAAGATGGAAATGGATCGCATACCGCTGGTGATTCAAGTACTTCTTTGGCTGCAGGATTTGAAGAGCACTCATTCCTAACTGATGTGGACCTGCAGGATATGTTGTCTCCTAATGTTACTGGGATTCCTCATTCTGCAGCAAGTCAAGTCAAGGGTTTTCCAACCTTTGATATTGACTTAAGTGGGGAAGAATCAAGTGCCAATTTTGATGATTCCGGGGAGAAGTTAAGTTCCATGCGAACTTCTCCCATTGCGGCGGATGTCATCCACCATTCGGTGCGATTGGGACTTGATGCTTCTTTGCATGATGTGTCAGCTGACACATCAGACGCAATGGGGTCAGAATTAGTTGTTGTACCTGAGTGTGGTGTAAATTCCCAGCACTCTGGTGTTGCTGAGCCTGTGGAGGCCGGGGTCCACCGCCCAGCAACTCCAGGTGTTACAGGTACAATAGTTGCTTCTGACGACACCACTATTTCTACATCTGCCACTACCTTACCCTCTTCTGATGTACCAGTGTCTCTCACCATGCCTGCTGAATCACAGCGCAGGCATGACGCTGGAGTTGTGAAATCCAGACTCAGGTTGTGGGTATGGGAACATTTTTGTATCCCTAACAGCTCCAGTGTAAATGAAGCACTGCAGGTGCAGTGTATTCATTGTGGGAAGAGCATTAAGAGGGGGAAAGGAGGGAGATTGGGCACTACTGCCCTTACGCATCACCTCTCCATTGTGCACAAGGAGATAGAGAGGCCATGTCCTAAAAAAGGACGTGCAACTCCTGGTGCTGACAGTGGAGAAGGAGCGAGCTCCCCAGTGGTTGGACCCCCTCCTCCAGTTTCACACACCACAGGCTCTACATCCAGCAGGAGTGTGGTGGATAGTCCATCAACTAGTTCTGGAACCTCCAAATCTAGGTCTCGGAAATCCAAAACTGTTGCTGGACAGTCGAAGGGGTTGCGTACTTCCAGGATAAGACCCCGTCCTGGAAGTGTTGCGGCACCAGTGGTGCCGTCAACAAGCTCAATGACAGCCACGACAAGTGTAGCTGTGCCCCATTCTTCCTCTTCTCCTCTACAGTCCTCTGTAACGCCAGCCTCAGCTGTAATAGCTGGGTCGGCTACATCACCAGCACATTTTTCACCGGTTTCCCCCTCCCAGTCCCCTACACATACACTGCAGGTAGGGTCATCTTTTGACATTACTGCAAGTGGTTGTCAAAGGATTTTTCGCCTTTGTGGCTTAGTATGTGGTTTGTGCTTGAAGGTGGTGTCATATGGAGACTGTTTTGCTTCCAGCAGATATGCAGCTTTGCGTGCTCATTTGGCTGAGAAGCACCCTGAGGAGCTCAGGAGAGTAGAAGAGGGCTTGATATAGTTAACCCCCCCCCCCCCAAAAAAAATCAGTGCCTCATTTTGAGAGCACTTAAAGGGGTCTTCTTGTTGTGAAAGCAATTTTTAGCTTTCACAACATTATTGGTATTATTTCCCTTTGTCCATTGCCCCTGTTCTAAAATTAGTCTTGACTTATAAGAATGCAGGACCTGCGTCACTTCCGGTGACGGGACATCTGCTGTTGGAGGTGTGCGGTGCTCAATGCACATGCGCAAGAGGCCCATCCTCCTAAAATCAGCAGTTGGAGCCTACACAATGGGTCAAGGAATTTATATGGGCAGTATACTTCATTGCACAGGCACGCAGAATACCGCACATGCGGACACACACGACCCAACTCCTCACGCTCAGTTTAATAAACTGCATCAGATGGTCCATAATTTTTACAGGTGATTTGGCCTTTAGTGCGCATGCATGTTTACGGCAGTGTGCGCATGCAAACTAAAGGCCAAATCACCTGTTAAAATTATGGACCATCTGATGCAGTTTATTAAACTGAGCGTAAGGAGTCGGGTCGTGTGTGTCCGCATGTGCGGTATTCTGCGTGCCTGTGCAATGAAGTATACTGCCCATATAATTCCTTGACTCGTTGTGTAGAACTAGAAATTTTCCTTCAGGATTTAAACCAGAATGATCTGAATATAAAATTGACATACACAATGAGTCAAACTGTGATTGATTTCCTGGATCTTAAGATATTTAAAGATCAGGAAGGATACATACAGACCAATCTTTACCAGAAAGAAACAGCTACCAACAGCATACTACACAATACTAGCTCTCATTCCCCCGGAACAACCAAATCATTACCAGTTGGTGAATTTTTAAGGATAAGAAGAAACTGTAGTATTACTCACCTATTCAATGAACAAGCCAAACTACTGGAAAAACGGTTGCAGGACAGAGGATACAGTAAAAGGACTATCAAAAAAGCCAAAAACAGGGCAATCCAAACAAATCGATCGGAATTACTCTGCAAAAAGATCAAAAGGAAAGATGAACAAACTAGACTGATCCTGACCTATAATTCGCAAGTACAATTAATAAATGACATACTAAACAAGCACTGGCATATTCTCACTTTAGACCAAGATCTTAAGCCTATCATAGGAGATAAGATACAAATAGGATAAGGAGAACCCAGAATATTAAGGACATGGTTTCCCGCAGCCACTTCCAAGTGGGGAGAACACGGACCGCCAGACAAACAGGATGCTTTCCTTGCGGCACTTGCTCATCTTGTAAATATATTCGTAAAATAGATATGATTCAAGATCGGTTTGGCCGCACACACAAACTGAAGAATTACATCAGCTGCACATCTGAGAACATAATATATGTATTATCCTGCAGCTGTCGTAAGTTCTATGTTGGGATGACCAGCCGACAACTCAGAGCCAGATTACAGGAGCATGTAAGAAACATCAAAAATGCCGCTAAAGATCTGGATGATGGAAAAACTATAACTTCAGTGGCATCACACTTCCTAACATGTCACCGTGCAAATCCGAGAGAGTTGAAATGCCAAGGAGTAGAAAAAATATCCCTTGGCATAAGAGGGGGGAATACAGAACAAGCACTATTAAGAGCAGAGTGCAGGTGGATCTACCTTCTAGATAGTGTACACCCAAGGGGACTAAATGAACAAAACAATTATTATTGTTTTCTGTAAAATAAATAAATTACGAAGTGTGACCCTGGATTGAAAAGGTGGAGGGAAAGATATATTTTAATACAATGTACTAGAATATCAACGAATGTGGGCTAGGATTAATAAACCAATAAAGTCCCCTATGGGAATAAATTTCAATAATTTTCTTATAAAACCAAAAATGAAAAATTATAAATATAACAAAGCAGGAGTCACTTAAGGAAGAAATGTAAGGAAATATAATACTCTTCTTGCTCACAAAACAATTGTTTATTCATATACTGCACGGTTGTTAAGTCACATATACCCCCCTCCCCCACCTGTGTTTGAGCACCAGCACATATTACAAAATAAAAAATATTCTTCTTTAAGAACAGGGTAATCCTTTTTTGGACAACTATACCTTTTATTGCACGAATTTTAGAACAACACTTATAGCTTATTATTACCTAGTCATGAGTCTATATGGACCACTACATCAGCACATCTTTCACACGTTCAATAATCCAATTGGATTGGAACATATTATCTAAGTATGCTTTCTTCACCCCTTCAAATTCTTATTATACACAGGGGTTATAAATACATCCATATTAATAGAATGTCTTTTTGATTTAGACCCCCTTCTAGTCAGCACTATCCAACACCAAGCAACCTAGAAACGAATCACAGTTTTATCTCTCTTTCTTATTTTTACACGTTCTTTAGGTTTCCCCTTTTTTTCCCTTTTTTTCACACGCATCAGGGCACTTTTTCATATACCCATGTAACAATTACCATTTCAAATCAGAAGGATGTTTGTTCCCCGATTTAGTTTATCCTATCATACCTAGAGGCCCCTCTAATAATAACATTGCTTTGTTATACTTGTTCTCCATCATTTGAGTTATTTCCCTCTCAGGAGGTTCCGTGAACCTGTGACCCAGCAACCTCCCACTTTTCTATTACCATGAGTTTTGCGCCCCCTTTTTTTGTCCCTATATCTATATAGGTAGATCTGCTCCTACTATTCTAAACTCAGTTAATAACGGAGTAAAGTGACAGATGTCTAACAGATCACGTCAGACCAATACACCTTCTCTTTCCACCAATAGTACTGCAGGGAAGGTAACCAATCAGTATCGAGGATTGAGACAAGCCTCTCAATTACCAGCCAATAAAAAGCCCCAAGAAAGGCGGGCGCCCCACCTTTGACAAAGCCTTTTTTGGCGAAACATGTCAGGGAAGCTGGAGAAAATTCTCCTTTTTTAACTTAAACAACTGTGTGAATTGGAAGTAGAATGCTTTATTAGAATTTAATTTAAAATGGTATGTCTGCGTGTGAGTGAGACCTGGTTAAACTGAGCCGCTTCAATCTTATATTGATTAATTTTTCAAACTAATTTACCTAACAGTGTCTAATTCTAAACGAGGCACTTAAGACTGAAGCTGTAAGCTGATTCAGCTCAGATCACATTAGGTCTCCAATATACAGAGACCCCTTTGACTTAAATAACCAGTAATTCAGAATATACCAACTTTAATACCGGAGAGTCACTTACTGACCTTATAATAATCCTACCATACATATACTAGGAATAAGTACCCTGGAGTAATACTCAACTGTTGCACAGGGGATATCTTTATAGTGCATCAAACACACTGACCAGATACGGGTTTACTGTTTATAATAACTGCTTAACTCTTTTATATTTAAGTGACCTACACTCAATATAATTTGCAGTATCGATTTATATAACCGGCGGTATTACAACAGGGGCTAAACCAAGGTAAAATACATTTAAACTATACTCTGACACCATAAGTGCGACATTACTAATAGCTCCCAACAGGGACAGGTGGTAATGTGTTGCTCATTGAGATCAATAGTACTAATAAGTTAAGCACAAACATAGTGCAATATTACAACGAAATTGCTTCCTAACAAAATTTAATTATTTACAGAGTGATATTTATCAACTTGTAACATTTTCAAGAAAGCAACAAACATAGCCATTAGATCACTGTTGCACTTTCATAGAGTGTTACCAGACTTTTATTTTACCTATCTTTATTTGTTTTTTTCCTTGCCGGTTGTGTTATTAGAAGCAAAACAGCTTATATGATACCGCTATCAGAGTCTGTTCACAGTACAGAGTAATATATTCAGTACCCAGTACGGGGTATACACACGAGTATTTTTACCATATTACCAATTTTTAGTGCATACTCGTTCTGGTGCGTGGTGACTATTGTAGGATATTTCAGAGCATAATATTTACAACTTAGACTCTGATATTATAACATCCAACTAGGACATTATAATTGGGGTTCTCTCTATATATTAGTACCATCACTCACCCCCAAGACACGCAAGGATTTTATTAAATTAGGGGGTCAGTAACCTGAAAGTGATACAGTCCCATAACCTAGGGCTGTATCACTAATTATTATTAATACATTCATTTTATTTCACCTCCTCCCCTAGTAGACATAACTTGGAGAGCATACCACATACTGGTCAGATTATTCTCTTTAGGAGTTGCATTCTCCCATTTCTACACTAGTTGGAATTTTAACACCCTTTTTCTTTTTTCTTTTTTATTATTAAACCAATAAAAGTTAAGTTTTAAATTGCCTTGTCCTGGGCCTTTTACCTAGGTATCCATGGCCATTTATTCATTATTTTGCTGTTGAGTGCTACCAAGTACACTCTTTCAATTGCAGATTGCAATTGATTTTTCTAGTTTGCCTCTTTCAGTGTACAGCACCTAAGTCTCCGCATACATATCTTTTTGTTATTTCTCACATTCCAGGAGAATAGAATAAATTGTGGGACACAGCAAACGTAGTGCCGTTGTCTTTTTTCTTTTTTGTTCTTCCAATTTAGCTACTGTGGTTACACAGTTTTCCAGACAACAGAGCACACTTCAATACTATTAGTGTAATCTTATAGATTAATAACTATTTATAACACTAAAAATAATTTCCATAAGAGCCAATTATACCAAGGTAGCCTAATACAATCATGGCTGACATTTTTGGCAAAGACAGATCTGATAGACATTCAAAGAGAGCCACTGACTTGGACAATATGTTTAAATCAAATGCTTCAGATGAATACACTCCTATCATATCACTTGAGACCCTATTAAAGGAGGTACATAAAAACATGTTTAGACAAGAAAAGGTTTGGTGGGACCAACAATTTTTTGACAAGTATATTCAACAAAAACTAATCCCTAGAGGATTAAGAATTCAATTGTTCCCGGCATTTGAGTTTGACAACCCAGTATTAACAGATGACTGGTAGACAGCTCTATCAGAGTGTTAGTTCAAACTCATGAACATTCTGATACGACATGATAAGGAGAACTATGACAAACTCGAAACATCTATCCAAGAACAATATACACAACTTAAAAAATATGAATCACATTCGGATTTTGAAAAAACGTATAAAAACTACCAGAAAGATTTAGACCAGTACATTAAGTAATTACGTGACATGAAACAGGGCAAGTTATTTAGAGATATAAATGATTATAAAGAGAAAAAGATTTATAAGTGGAGAAGAAGAAACTTCTATAAAAATACACATAGAACTAATCAGTCCAACATAATACAAAGTGACATCTCTGATACAGATGGTGAATACACTATGGGCAATGAAAATAGTGAAGAAATCCCCAGTACCTCTACTTCTACCTTCTCCCTACCCTCTAGAAATAAGAGAGAGAATTTTTTAGACGAGGGCACATCAGACGAGGCAGAACCACCAGGAGAAGCCAGAAGTATAAAGAAAAGACCAACCAGATCAAGAGGTCGTTCCAGAGGCACACATCGGGGGGGCAGACAATACCACAGAGCCCCGAGTCCTTTCTCTCAGATGAGATTAAATAATTAAAAATCATTAACTTGTCAGAACACCAACTGGCTTCCGATCACACCTCAGTATTGTCTAAAGGTCTATCCTTTTGTCCCACGGGACAATTGAATAAATTTGAAGTGATCAAAGACATACAGTTGTTTGTACGAAAATTAAATTTAAAAAAATTCTTTGCCAAAAAATCTGATCCCACCTTATCAGAGAATGTTAGGAGAAGTTTAGAATATCTGGAGAGTCTATTACAAGATAGTGAATCTAAATCCAAATCTTGGAGACATAAACTGAAAGCTAAATCCACTTTTGTACCAAAATATAATCTATCGACCCAGTTAGAAATATTTAATCAGGTGGTCTGCGAAGAAATTTCGCAGTTAAAAATTGACTATCAACAACATAATCTGACAAAAACTGAGAAATTGGCCCTCAAAGAAATACAGACATGGAATGACATAATAATAAGAGAAGCTGACAAGGGCGGAAATATTGTTCTCTGGCCTTTACCTATGTACTTAAAGCAGGTTGAAAAACAGCTAAAAAACCGCCAATGCTATGAAAAGCTATTTAATAATCCAAGTGAGAAATACAGTGAGATCTACAATAAGATCATCAAAGAAGCCAGTAGTAGAGGAATTATAAATGCAGATGAAATTAAGTTCCTTACAGTTAAACACCCTAGGATTGCGACCTTCTACCTTATACCTAAGGTTCACAAAAACCTTACTAACCCTCCGGGTAGGCCCATTGTCTCAGGCAATGAGTGCCTATCGGAAAAGACCAGTCAGTATGTTGATCACAGGTTGAGAGATTTTCTGGAGGCCCTTCCCTCCTATGTCCAAGATACTATGGAGGTTTTACAGAGGTTGGAAAATATTAACATCAAGAAAGAAACCTGGCTTGTCACAGCAGACGTGGAGTCCCTATATACCTCTATAGAACATGATAAGGGACTTAGGGCAGTCCAATTTTTTCTCAATCAAGGGTCCTCTGAAAATTGAAGATCATGATCTGTTCATTTTAAAGTTATTGGAATTTGTCCTCAAATACAATTTCTTTACGTTTGCAAACCAGTTTTACCTTCAAGTTCAAGGGACGGCGATGGGCACAGCTTGTGCCCCTACCTACGCCAACCTGTTCCTGGGGTTTTGGGGAAAGCATGTAGTATTTAATGATACTCATTCAATCAAAACAGACAAAATACCTTTCTGGATAAGGTATATAAGATGACATTCTGTTTATGTGGGAAGGAACTAAGGAAGAACTAGAAATTTTCCTTCAGGATTTAAACCAGAATGATCTGAATATAAAATTGACATACACAATGAGTCAAACTGTGATTGATTTCCTGGATCTTAAGATATTTAAAGATCAGGAAGGACACATACAGACCAATCTTTACCGGAAAGAAACAGCTACCAACAGCATACTACACAATACTAGCTCTCATGCCCCCGGAACAACCAAATCATTACCAGTTGGTGAATTTTTAAGGATAAGAAGAAACTGTAGTAATACTCACCTATTCAATGAACAAGCCAAACTACTGGAAAAACGGTTGCAGGACAGAGGATACAGTAAAAGGACTATCAAAAAAGCCAAAAACAGGGCAATCCAAACAAATCGATCGGAATTACTCTGCAAAAAGATCAAAAGGAAAGATGAACAAACTAGACTGATCCTGACCTATAATCCGCAAGTACAATTAATAAATGACATACTAAACAAGCACTGGCATATTCTCACTTTAGACCAAGATCTTAAGCCTATCATAGGAGATAAGATACAAATAGGATACAGGAGAACCCAGAATATTAAGGACATGGTTTCCCGCAGCCACTACCAAGTGGGGAGAACAGGGACCGCCAGACAAACAGGATGCTTTCCTTGCAGCACTTGCTCATCTTGTAAATATAATCGTAAAATAGATATGATTCAAGATCGGTTTGGCCGCACACACAAACTGAAGAATTACATCAGCTGCACATCTGAGAACATAATATATGTATTATCCTGCAGCTGTCGTAAGTTCTATGTTGGGATGACCAGCCGACAACTCATAGTCAGATTACAGGAGCATGTAAGAAACATCAAAAATGCCGCTAAAGATCTGGATGATGGAAAAACTATAACTTCAGTGGCATCACACTTCCTAACATGTCACCGTGCAAATCCGAGAGAGTTGAAATGCCAAGGAGTAGAAAAAATATCCCTTGGCATAAGAGGGGGGAATACAGAACAAGCACTATTAAGAGCAGAGTGCAGGTGGATCTACCTTCTAGATAGTGTACACCCAAGGGGACTAAATGAACAAAACAATTATTATTGTTTTCTGTAAAATAAATAAATTACGAAGTGTGACCCTGGATTGAAAAGGTGGAGGGAAAGATATATATTTAATACAATGTACTAGAATATCAACGAATGTGGGCTAGGATTAATAAACCAATAAAGTTCCCTATGGGAATAAATTTCAATAATTTTCTTATAAAACCAAAAATTAAAAATTATAAATATAACAAAGCATGAGTCACTTAAGGAAGAAATGTAAGGAAATATAATACTCCTCTTGCTCACAAAACAATTGTTTATTCATATACTGCACGGTTGTTAAGTCACATATACCCCCCTCCCCCACCTGTGTTTGAGCACCAGCACATATTACAAAATACAAAATATTTTTCTTTAAGAACAGGGTAATCCTTTTTTGGACAACTATACCTTTTATTGCACGAATTTTAGAACAACACTTATAGCTTATTATTACCTAGTCATGAGTCTATATGGACCACTACATCAGCACATCTTTCACACGTTCAATAATCCAATTGGATTGGAACATATTATCTAAGTATGCTTTCTTCACCCCTTCAAATTCTTATTATACACAGGGGTTATAAATACATCCATATTAATAGAATGTCTTTTTGATTTAGACCCCCTTCTAGTCAGCACTATCCAACACCAAGCAACCTAGAAACGAATCACAGTTTTATCTCTCTTTCTTATTTTTACACGTTCTTTAGGTTTCCCCTTTTTTTCCCTTTTTTTCACACGCATCAGGGCACTTTTTCATATACCCATGTAACAATTACCATTTCAAATCAGAAGGATGTTTGTTCCCCGATTTAGTTTATCCTATCATACCTAGAGGCCCCTCTAATAATAACATTGCTTTGTTATACTTGTTCTCCATCATTTGAGTTATTTCCCTCTCAGGAGGTTCCGTGAACCTGTGACCCAGCAACCTCCCACTTTTCTATTACCATGAGTTTTGCGCCCCCTTTTTTTGTCCCTATATCTATATAGGTAGATCTGCTCCTACTATTCTAAACTCAGTTAATAACGGAGTAAAGTGACAGATGTCTAACAGATCACGTCAGACCAATACACCTTCTCTTTCCACCAATAGTACTGCAGGGAAGGTAACCAATCAGTATCGAGGATTGAGACAAGCCTCTCAATTACCAGCCAATAAAAAGCCCCAAGAAAGGCGGGCGCCCCACCTTTGACAAAGCCTTTTTTGGCGAAACATGTCAGGGAAGCTGGAGAAAATTCTCCTTTTTTAACTTAAACAACTGTGTGAATTGGAAGTAGAATGCTTTATTAGAATTTAATTTAAAATGGTATGTCTGCGTGTGAGTGAGACCTGGTTAAACTGAGCCGCTTCAATCTTATATTGATTAATTTTTCAAACTAATTTACCTAACGGTGTCTAATTCTAAACGAGGCACTTAAGACTGAAGCTGTAAGCTGATTCAGCTCAGATCACATTAGGTCTCCAATATACAGAGACCCCTTTGACTTAAATAACCAGTAATTCAGAATATACCAACTTTAATACCGGAGAGTCACTTACTGACCTTATAATAATCCTATCATACATATACTAGGAATAAGTACCCTGGAGTAATACTCAACTGTTACACAGGGGATATCTTTATAGTGCACCAAACACACTGACCAGATACGGGTTTACTGTTTATAATAACTGCTTAACTCTTTTATATTTAAGTGAACTACACTCAATATAATTTGCAGTATCGATTTATATAACCGGCGGTATTACAACAGGGGCTAAACCAAGGTAAAATACATTTAAACTATACTCTGACACCATAAGTGCGACATTACTAATAGCTCCCAACAGGGACAGGTGGTAATGTGTTGCTCATTGAGATCAATAGTACTAATAAGTTAAGCACAAACATAGTGCAATATTACAACGAAATTACTTCCTAACAAAATTTAATTATTTACAGAGTGATATTTATCAACTTGTAACATTTTCAAGAAAGCAACAAACGTAGCCATTAGATCACTGTTGCACTTTCATAGAGTGTTACCAGACTTTTATTTTACCTATCTTTATTTGTTTTTTTCCTTGCCGGTTGTGTTATTAGAAGCAAAACAGCTTATATGATACCGCTATCAGAGTCTGTTCACAGTACAGAGTAATATATTCAGTACCCAGTACGGGGTATACACACGAGTATTTTTACCATATTACCAATTTTTAGTGCATACTCGTTCTGGTGCGTGGTGACTATTGTAGGATATTTCAGAGCATAATATTTACAACTTAGACTCTGATATTATAACATCCAACTAGGACATTATAATTGGGGTTCTCTCTATATATTAGTACCATCACTCACCCCCAAGACACGCAAGGATTTTATTAAATTAGGGGGTCAGTAACCTGAAAGTGATACAGTCCCATAACCTAGGGCTGTATCACTAATTATTATTAATACATTCATTTTATTTCACCTCCTCCCCTAGTAGACATAACTTGGAGAGCATACCACATACTGGTCAGATTATTCTCTTTAGGAGTTGCATTCTCCCATTTCTACACTAGTTGGAATTTTAACACCCTTTTTCTTTTTTATTTTTTATTATTAAACCAATAAAAGTTAAGTTTTAAATTGCCTTGTCCTGGGCCTTTTACCTAGGTATCCATGGCCATTTATTCATTATTTTGCTGTTGAGTGCTACCAAGTACACTCTTTCAATTGCAGATTGCAATTGATTTTTCTAGTTTGCCTCTTTCAGTGTACAGCACCTAAGTCTCCGCATACATATCTTTTTGTTATTTCTCACATTCCAGGAGAATAGAATAAATTGTGGGACACAGCAAACGTAGTGCCGTTGTCTTTTTTCTTTTTTGTTCTTTAATTGTAACTTAGGTTAGGATTTATTTTACAGGTAATTTTGTAATTATTTTAACTAGGTAGCTATTAAATAGTTATTAACTATTTAATAGCTATTGTACCTGGTTAAAATAATTACAAAGTTGCCTGTAAAATAAATATTAATCCTAAAATAGCTACAATATAATTATAATTTATATTGTAGCTATATTTGGATTTATTTTACAGGTAAGCATTTAGCTTTAAATAGGAATAATTTATTTAATAAGAGTTAATTTATTTCGTTAGATTTAAATTATATTTAACTTAGGGGGGGTGTTAGTGTTAGGGTTAGACTTAGCTTTAGGGGTTAATACATTTATTATAGTAGCGGTGTGGTCCGTTCGGCAGATTAGGGGTTAATAATTGTAGGTAGGTGGAGGCGATGTTGGGGGCGGCAGATTAGGGGTTAATAAATATAATATAGGGGTCGGCTGTGTTAGGGGCAGCAGATTAGGGGTACATATGTATAATGTAGGTTGCGGCGGTGTACGGAGCAGCAGATTAGGGGTTAAAAAAATATGCATGGGTCAGCGATAGCGGGGCGGCAGATTAGGGGTTAATAAATATAATATAGGGGTCGGCGGTATTAGGGGCAGCAGATTAGGGGTACATAGGGATAATGTAGGTTGCGGCGGTGTACGGAGCGGCAGATTAGGGGTTAAAAAATTTTAATAGAGTGGCGGCGATGTGGGGGGACCTCGGTTTAGGGGTACATAGGTAGTTTATGGGTGTTAGTGTACTTTAGAGCACAGTAGTTAAGAGCTTTATGAACCGGCGTTAGCCCAGAAAGCTCTTAACTACTGACTTTTTTCTGCTGCTGGAGTTTTGTCGTTAGAAATCTAACGCTCACTTCAGCCACGACTCTAAATACCAGCGTTAGAAAGATCCCATTGAAAAGATAGGATACGCAAATGGCGTAGGGGGATCTGCGGTATGGAAAAGTCGCGGCTGCAAAGTGAGCGTTAGACCCTCTCCTGACTGACTCCAAATACCAGCGGGCGGTAAAAACCAGCGTTAGGAGCCCCTAACGCTGGTTTTGACGGCTACCGCCCAACTCTAAATCTAGGCCTTAGAAAGGATTTGTTTGCTTATATCAAATAAAGATCCCTAACCAAACCGGGAGGTTTGCAAGCTGTCTACTGCTTCCTGCGTACATTTAAGTACTAAGAGCAGGAAAATCACAGAGGAAAGAAACACCGGTTTACCACAGTGACTTGCGCAAGTCTGAAAAGAACTGGGACAAACAATCATCTGCAATCATTACCGAGCACCGACATCAGAAGCCAGATATCATATTGTGGACTCTAAAGGGTGAGATTACCTGCACAGCAGGCCACGTATATATCCACCTAAGGTAGAAAGAAACACCGGTTTACCACGGTGACTTGCGCAAGTCTGATAAAAACTGGGACCAACAATCATCTACAATCATTACCGAGCACCGACATCAGAAGCCTGCCAGATCTCAGATTGTGGACGCTGAAGGGTTAGATTACCTGCACAGCAGGCCAGGTATATATCCACCTAAGGTATGAATCTGACAAGTAAGATCTGTGTGTACTAAACTGTGCTCCTAACATTTCAAAGCGGGACTCTGAAAGTTTTAATTGTGGCTGGCCACTAATATTTTTACTGAACTACTGCATCATAACTTTTAAGTAATAAATTGAAACTATAATTTGTGGCCGCAAAAAGACTATTAACTTTAACTATAGGTACAGCTAAAGATACAAAACAACTTTTAAGGGATAAATTGAAACTACAATTTTTTGCCGCTAAAAGACTATTAGTTTTAACTATAGGTACAGCTAAAGATACCAAAACGCCTACCTATTTGACATGCTTTTTATTTTTGAAAAAAAGGTAATTCTCTATACTGATCCATTGGATTAATTATTTTAAGAAAGGATTCATTTTATGTCGATCAAGACTTTTTAAATTCTGGGCTCTCTCTCTTTTATATATGAATTGTGCAACCAAATTCATTAAGTTGGTTTGATGTATACATTCTTTCATTTGATTGTCTTATTTTATTTTGTTTGTCCATGCATTATTAAAAAAGCTAAATCTACCAAAAATATTTTCTATATGCTTAAATTTGTTGCTGCTTCCTTTTATCAAGTGTTATTCGTTTATCATATTTTTATATTCCATCAATCTATGTTTTTCTAGCTATCTCTCCTATTGTGGTTTATTTGTATATTATCATCACACATTACTTTATATTGAGTGTGTAAGAATTTTATAATTATCACTTCTTATCATCAAATTTTGTTATTACTTTTACCCATAGTTTTTAATACTTAAAGCTATTGTAGCGCCACTTTCAATTTATTCTATCACTTATCATATTAATTTTATGTTACTTGCATTTTGCAAAATGAATGCATTACTTTCAATATATATATATATATATATATATATATATATATATATATATATATACACACACACACACTCTGACACATATTTTATACACACACTATGGAAGCTGCCTCAGATTGGGTTTATTCTTGTCTGCTCTGAGCTGCAACAACTCTGTGGGTGGTGCTGGACGCTGGTGCTCGCGGCTCATAGGAAATACTAGTCATGGTGAGCAATGGAGCTAAGCAGACCTGTAGTGCTCACTCACTGCCTCTCTCCATAACTTAACAAGTGAATAAAATATATATATTTTTTATTTAGAAGTATTAATTGTTTGTATTCATTCAGTTTTGACCGCATATCGCCAGTGCCCCTGACTGCACGTCCCTGCTACCTAGGTATCTAGTTTTCAGCAAAAGTTTATCAAGCGATATTTTATGTACATTTCCTAAATAAAAGTACAGTAAATGGGAAACTTATTTTAAATTGCTGCACTCAGTAAAGGGCGTCTCACTTTGTCCTCATGAATTTTAATGTGTTTAATTATATCTCTTATTCTAAACTCTGTTGTCTTTTCTCTACTTTACAAGCACACACTCAGTCTCATACACACACATACACAAAAAAACAAAACAAAAACAAATTAATCAAAACCAATCCCTTTTATGTGTTAGTTAAAGCAGTTTGCCTTGACAATTTCTTTGCAGGGAATGGGTTATTTATAATTTAACCCTAAATTTGTCACTGTTCAGACAGAGCAAAAGTTTTAAGTTCTCTAGTTACTTCTACTGTACTGACATTGTTTTCTCTGGGTATCTTTGTTGAAATTAAGTAGGAAGAAAAGCTCAGGAGTGTGCACGTCTCTTGATCACTAAATGGCAGCAGTTTTGCAAGAATGAATTGAAAGAGCACTGGATGTCTGCTGTCTGCACTATTTCTTGCCATTTAGGGGCCCAGAATGCCTTGCCTCTACCTAGGTATCTTGTTTTCAACATAGAATATCAAGCGATATTTGTTGTACATTTCATAAATAGAATTTAATAGGAAACTTATTTAAAATTGCTGCGCTCTGTAGTTGGGCGTCCCTCATTGTGCATAGGAAATTGGCTTTTATATCTCTTTTTTATTCTAAACTCTTTATTTACAAGTGCTACTATCCTCTCCCTTGTGGTTTGGTACGGTAAGTACTAGGTACATTAGTAATTTAAAATGAATCACATGATCACCTTGCTAACTTGGAAGTTTTTCTAACACCAAGGATGGCATGATTTAGGCCAAACATTTCACCCCTAAAAATGTAAAACAAAAGGTGTGCAATTGTATATTTAAAAAGAAATTAATGTCGAAAAATGTTCAAATGTTTATCTAATCAACAATTTGAAGTTTAATTTTGACATTATCTTTTTAATGCTTGACACACCGTTTTAAAAGCCTCTCTCTTAAAAGGCACATGGTATTGTGCCATCCATGCCACCAGGGTAGTTTACTTTTGAAACATGCAGAGAATGGAATGGATTTTTATTTCCCCTGTAAATTTGCTTCCTTCCAGTTATCCTTTTTAGGAATCTGAGAAGAATACTTTGCAATTGATTATGGTCTGTAATAGCGGACCTCTTAAAGGGACATCACATGCTATTTAAAATCAGCTAATAATAAATTAATTAATTATTTAAAGGATTGTGCAATTTCAATTTTAACATTCAAGATTGCGATATAATACAGGATTTTAATAAACTTTAAAAGTAAAAGTATTTATATCTAAATGTGCAGTGCACATCACAAATACTCAGCCTGAGTCTTACTAATTGACTTACTTATTGATCATCTTTAAGATTAACAGAATATATAAAAAGATGAGCTAATCAAAAAACGTAATATTTCACAAAACCAGTGGATAAACACTGCAGTGCACAAATGCACATTTACTGAGTGAATTATTTAATAAATGTTCATAATTGTTCATTCTCAGACAGTCACACAGCACAGAGATGAACCAGTTACAAGTTGGTTCCTTTTTTTTCTTGTAGACAAGAAATATTTAGACATATTTTCTCTAAAGTAAAACAAAACAACTATTGATAATTTTATTGACAAATTTTTGTTCATTGAAGATAATCAAATCAGTCACGCTTGACTTTAGTCTTTGTCTCACCCACAGCTCTTGTGTCAAACTCAATTTTATTGTAAGATTAAGAAAATCTATACCTTGTATAGAAATTAGTGACCACAAAAAAAAAAAAAAAATTTCTAACTTTGAAAAAGAAAAAAAAAAAAAGATCTGAAAGTAAGGTGTTTTAGTCTATTATAATATTCAAAAAGGTGAAATTTGTTGAGATATAAAAATACATCAACCATAGGCAGCCCGTTTCGCCATCTTTGTGCCTCATTCAGTTTCAAAAAATATTTTTTTTGTATGGTTGATGTTCAACTCAACTCAAGCATTTCATCTTTTTGAGATTTTATATATATATTTAAAATTAAAATACTCAATTCCTCATTTATTCCTTAAAACTTCAGAATCTTATGATATGATGATCATTGATAGAGGATCACATGTGAAATAATCTACCATAGGTGGTATTTTTTAATAGGTTACTATACTAACCTTCCTCTATAACCAACCATTTAAAGGGACATGAAACCTTTCTTTTGTAATGTCCTTTTTATATTTCACATGTATTTATCATCAAATTTTTTTTTTTACATTTTAAACATTGATAGTAATGTTTAATTGGAGGAGGCTCATATGGGCCAAACAGGCTGTCTATGGCTGGTAATGTTAATCACTCAAATAACACATTGAGTGAAATAATTGACCTACGCCATACTGACGAGCCCCAAGATAGGGCGAAACAGTCTTATTTCATTCATAACCCCCCTCTATTAAAGTACTGTAGTTGATTAGGTAGGTTACTATGGTGGCAGGGGTGTATATTTTGGCCTAGGCAAACAAGGCCCTTGCCTAGGGCAGCAGATATGAGCGGGGCAGTAGATTTGTTGTGGCTATATTTCATACAGTTATTTTAGAAGTATTATACAGGTATCTAATGAGAGACTTAGTTTAAGAAACTTAAAATCAAGGGAGTATAATAAGAGAGGTAACTCTGAACCTTTCTTTTATTCCGATAGCTATTACATTTAGTTTGCTTGCATTTCCAACACTCAGTATTGTGTTTGCCAAGTATTGAATCTGTGTTTTTCTACATATATTGTAGTAATAGTTGTGTATTTGTATGTGTGAGTGTATATATTTATATATATATATGTGTGTGTGTGCACGTGCGCATGTGACAGTGTCTATGTGCATAACTTTGTATGTGTCTGTGATTATGTAGGTCACTCTCTGTGCAAGTGTTTTGCAAGCCCTGGTGGACGTTTACTTTGGAAATACTATAAAAAAATAAATAAAAAAAAGTCCAAAAAATGCCTAAGACCTTGGGGGGAGGTCAGCAGAATTTTGAGTGCCTAGGGCTGCACAAAATCTAAATACGCCAATGCACATTGCATGGTGGTGTTATAAGAATACTGTTGCCCATGAATAAATACAATGACCTTAAAGGGACACTGAATCAAAAAAATTTCTTTTGTGATTCAGATAGAGCCTACAATTTTAAGCTACTTTCTAATTTACTTCTATTATCAAATGTTCTTGATTTTCTTTGTATCTTTATTTTAAATTACAAGAATGTAAGTTTAGATGCCGGACAATTTTTGGTGAACAACCTGGATTGTTCTTGCCGATTGGTGGATAAATTCATCCACCAATTGAAAAGTGCTGTCCACAGGTATGAACCAAATAAAAAGTTTAGATGCCTTATTTTCCCAAAAAAGATAGCAAGAAAACAAAGATAAATTATAAATTTGCTTAAAATTGCATGCTCTATCAGAAATTGAATCACGAAACAAAAAATCTGTGTTCAGTGTCCCTTTAACACTATCAAATTGTGAGTTGTGACTTAGAAATTTTGCACAATACTTTAATAATAATAATAATATACATCTTCATTTTTTTTTTCAATAATAAAGTTGTTTCATCAAAAAGTTTATTCTTTATTTACTTTTTTTTTCAAAAAAAATAAGTGTTTTTATTTGTGTTAGCTATTTGATTTATTTATATGACCCTCATAGTTATCATAACTGAAATAATAGAGAAAAAAAAGATATACAACTGGTCTTAGTATTTATATATTATTTTATTTGTAATAATCAATAAACACTTGAAAAAATTCTCCACAATCCTCCCCACAACACCAATAATTGTCATGAATAATTATTTTTGTAGAGATGGAAGAATATTGTCAGCAGCAGCAGTAAGCAGCATTTTTCGACAAATACAGAAACTGATTTGTTTTCAGCTCAGTTCCATCAGCAGTCTGTAGACTGTAGTCCATAAACAAAGCATTTGTAATTGTTGTTCTAATTTTGTAAATACACAGTCTCACAAAAAGGCCAGACTTAGAAATCAGAAACGATCCTGTATAATAAAGAAAAACAGAGATTCATTAAGTAAACAGTACAAAAAAATAACACATGCAAACCTATGTAAAAGAAAGCCAAAGCATTTAAGGGGTGTGCAATACTAATAACTCTATTATTACCTTTCAGAGATGGAAAATGCCTTTTAGAAAATTGTACCAACTCTCAGCAGCAGCAGCAGTTATTATTAAATACACAGTCAAATAAGGGCCGGCTTTAGAATTCTGAAAGGATCCTGTATAATAAAGAAAAACAAAAAGATTCATTAAGTAGACAGTACCCCAAAAATAACACATGCAAACCTATGTAAAAGAAAGCCAATGCATTAAAGGGGTATGCGATGCAATACTAATAACTATATTATTACCTTTCAGAGATGGAAAATGCCTTTTAGAAAATTGTACCAACTCTCAGCAGCAGCAGTTATTATTAAATACACAGTCAAATATGGGCCGGCTTTAGAATTCTGAAAGGATCCTGTATAATAAAGAAAAACAAAAAGATTCATTAAGTAGACAGTACCCAAAAATAACACATGCAAACCTATGTGAAAGAAAGCCAATGCATTAAAGGGGTGTACAATACTAATAACTATATTATTACCTTTCAAAGATGGAAAACGCCTTTAAGAAAATTGTACCAACTCTCAGCAGCAGCAGCAGTTATTATTAAATACACAGTCAAATAAGGGTCGGCTTCAGAATTCTGAAAGGATCCTGTATACAAAAGAAAAAAAAGAGATTCATTAAGTAAACAGTACACAAATATAACACATGCAAACCTATGTAAAAGAAAGCCAATGCATTAAAGGGGTATGCGATGCAATACTAATAACTATATTATTACCTTTCAGAGATGGAAAATGCCTTTTAGAAAATTGTACCAACTCTCAGCAGCAGCAGCAGTTATTATTAAATACACAGTCAAATAAGGGTCGGCTTTAGAATTCTGAAAGGATCCTGTATAATAAAGAAAAAAAAAATAATTAAGTAAACAGTAGACAAAAATAACATGCAAAACTATGTAAAAGAAAACCAATGCATTAAAGGGGTGTGCAATAATAATAACTATATTATTACCTTTCAAAGATGGAAAATGCCTTTTAGAAAAATGAACCAACTCTCAGCAGCAGCAAAAGCAGTATTTATTAAATAAACAGTCAAATAAGGGCCGGCTTCAGAATTCTGAAAGGATCCTGTATAATAAAGAAAAACACAGAGATTCATTAAATAAACAGTACACAAAAATAACACATGCAAACCAAGGTAAAAGAAAGCCAATGCATTAAAGGGGTGTACAATACTAATAACTATATTATTACCTTTCAGAGATGGAAAATGCCTTTAAGAAAATTGTACCAACTCCCAGCAGCAGCAGTTATTAAATACACAGTCAAATAAGGGTCGGCTTCAGAATTCTGAAAGGATCCTGTATACAAAAGAAAAAAAAGAGATTCATTAAGTAAACAGTACACAAATATAACACATGCAAACCTATGTAAAAGAAAGCCTATGCATTAAAGGGGTATGCAATACTAATAACTAGATTATTACCTTTCAGAGATGGAAAATGCCTTTCAGAAAATTGTACCAACACTGAGCAGCAGCAGCAGTTATTATAAAAAAAAAAAAGTCAAATGTGGGCCGGCTTTAGTATTCTGAAAGGATCCTGTATAATAAAGAAAAACACAGAGATTCATTAAGTAAACGGTACACAAAAATAAAACATGCAAACCTATGTAAAAGAAAGCCAATGCATTAAAGTGGTATGCAATACTAATAACTATATTATTACCTTTCAGAGATGGAGAATTCCTTTTAGAAAATATTACCAACTCGCAGCAGCAACAGCAGTTATTAAATACACAGTCAAATAAGGGCCGGCTTTAGAATTCTGAAAGGATCCTGTATAAAAAAAGAAAAAAAAAAGAGATTCATTAAGTAAAGAGTAAACAAAAATAACATGCAAACCTGTGTAAAAGAAAGCCAATGCATTAAAGGGGTATGCAATAGTAATAACTATATTATTACCTTTCAGAGATGAAATGCCTTTTAGTAAAATGAAACAACTCACAGCAGCAGCAAAAGCAGCAATTATTAAATACACAGTAAAATAAGGGCCGGCTTTAGTATTCTGAAAGGATCCTGTATAATAAAGAAAAACACAGAGATTCATTAAGTAAACAGTACACAAAAATAACACATGCAAACCTATGTAAAAGAAAGCCAATGCATTAAAGGGGTATGCAATACTAATAACTATATACCTTTCAGAGATGGAGAATTCCTTTTATAAAATTGTACCAACTCGCAGCAGCAGCAACTGCAGTTATTAAATACACAGTCAAATAAGAGACGGCTTTAGAATTCTGAAAGGATCCTGTATAAAAAAGAAAAACAGAATAATTAAGTAAACAATACACAAAAATAACATAAAAAACTTAGCAAAATAAAGTCAATGAATTAAAGGGGTATGTAATACTAATAACTATATACCTTTCAGAGATGGAAAATTCCTTTTAGAAAATTGTACCAACTCTCAACAGCAACAGCAGTTATTAAATACACAGTCAAATAAGGGCCGGGCCTGGCATTAGAATTCTGAAAGGATCCTGTATAATAGCAAAAAATAAAACAGGTTCTTTAAGTAAATAAAACAGTAGACAACAAATAATTTAAAAGTTAAATTATCTTTATAACCACTTTCCTACCTTAGAGAGCTTGTGGAGCATTCAGCAGGAGAAATCCTCTTCTTTAAAGAAACCCATGTTTTGCGCCATTTTTTTAAAATATTCGCAAGGTGGTGATGGTCGATTTTTCATGTTCTTTTTTTACAAAAGAAATACTATAATTTGCAGAAATAGCAGCAGCAGTAGCAACATCAACTGTAGATTATGAATGCTTAATATCATATAACATTAAATTCTAGTAGTACAAGACACTGTTTATCTGATTCGAAATCCAGCAGCAGTAGCAGTAGGTAGCGGTAGGACAGCCTTGGAAGCTGTAAAAGGACATAAAAAATAAAAATTCTCTTTTATACTTTGATTTTTAAAAAATTATTTTTATATTTTATATCCTTTTAAAAAAAAAATTTGGCCGAGGTTTACATATTTGTATCCACCGCAAACACAATTGGTCTTTATTCTGAGGGTTCATCGTCTGTATCACTGCTGCCGGTAGTGTTTTGTCTGATAGCCTCCAACTGATGTTGTTCTGGTATCCAGTGTTGATTCATTTTGAGAAATGTTAAACGGTCAACATTTACACTAGATAGTCTATTTCGATGATCAGTCACAACACTACTAGCAGCACTAAACACACGCTCTGACTGAACACTTGTTGGGGGACAACTTAAATATTGAAAGGCAATATGTGACAATTCAGGCCATAATATTTTTTTGGCTTTCCAGTAACTCAGTGGGTCAGAACGAGGCTCGATAAAAGTGTTATCCAACATATATGCAGTTACTATTTGCACTGAAGAACACTGATTGTCTTCATGTAATCTTGCATCTTGACCTGTAGCCATAATGCCATATTTGCCAAAAAGACCCCACAATGAGTTAGTGGAATTACCGCCGCACACTGAATTGTCAGATATTGAGTCAGACTCAGAACTGTTACAATCTGGGAAAGAAGGCCGACCACTACCAGTGCAATTGCTGCTAGACTGATTTGTAGAGTTGTTTGAGTTTGCTCGCCGATTAATTTAAATTTCTTGCTTTACTTTGGAGATGAGTACTCCCTTGCATCTCTCAACCATATGTTCTTTTCCCTCAACAAAATTATACATCTGACCTTTAAAACGTGGGTCCAACAGAGAAGCAAGAAGGTACTCATCTCTTTTTTTGATGGAGATGATCCTTGGATCTTTCAACAAACACAAAATTAATTTTCTTCCAAGCTGAGCAAGATCAAACAACTCTATTTCATCATCATCTTCATCAGAATCAGATAGACAGTTATCTTGTACTTGATGCAAGGAACTCAGTCTGGTTTCAAGAAGCGAAATTAAGGGAAGGACCTGACTAAGGCTTGCATCTTGTTCACTTACCATTAATGTTGCCTCTTTAAACGGCTGAAGAACCTTGCACACATCACTCATAAGATGCCACTGTGCCGAAGTCAAATGGACTCCATCTAATGTTTTTCTTAAAGTCATAAGGTATTCAATTATTGCCTTTCGTTGTTCATAAAGGCGTTGAAGCATGTCAAACGTGCTATTCCATCGTGTAGAAACATCAATTATGAGTTGATGGCGTGGCAAATTATTATTTTCTTGTAATGTTAGTAACAAATTTTGGGCATGGTAGGAACGCTGGAAATGCGAGCATATCTTTCGTGAAGCATTCAACATGTCATGAATATGTGTTGAATCTGAAAGAAATTTGTTAACAACCAAATTTAATATATGTGCAAAACAAGGCACATGTATCATTTGTCCATTCTTGAGTGCACAAACAATGTTAGAGCCATTTAGAAACAAGTTTGAGCAATGGCACTACACTTAGACACGCTCCCCAATATATCTATAGTGGTCAATAATAATTACTTATTGTGAAATAATTCTATGCTGTTTGAGGGAGGGGTGCTACCGCACAAAAATAGTATTCATACAAGGAGTGGAGGTGATAAAGTCACTTCCACGAAAGAATGCGGATATATCACTCACTGTCTTAACCTCTTCTGTGGCGTCAACTTCCAGAGTATAAAACTTAACTTTTATTTCTTTAGCTAAAATAATTGGAGAAGGGGGAAAAAAGGGGAAACATAAACAATTAAAAACCTAAGATAGAGTAGTCCTGTATAGATTCTGTTATATACACTAATTATGTAAATAGGCCTTTGGGGTACGATAGCCCAAATAATAGTATTACAGTATAATCTATACAAAAATCGGTGTGGCACACCGGCTCAATTGAATAAGGCTGTATTGCTGTTGTGTAGATTGTTGTGACGCTACCCAGTGGGGAATTACTTCAGCTCAGCTGAGTTAGAAATTGTGGGTATTCAGCAATAGCAAGGATATCCCATACAACCAGTAATCAGTTTAATGCTGACATAATATGTTTATGTATACATATTACTGTCATCCTTATTATGAGGTTGTCATTTATTTGAAATGATCAATCACATATAGGATAATCTTCACCAAAATTTGCTAGATTTGTATGGGTTGTCCAGTGAGGGAAACAATACTTATGTTGTAGTGTTGGGCTTATTCTATTCTCTAAGATACCAGAGATAATATAACTGCCAGTTTTAAGGTTCAGTTATTCATTATTGTATCAGTGTGAATCAATACCGACAGAGTTATTACTGCTGTTGTCTGTCCATTCACTCACTTTATTATTTACTTATCGTAGGGTTAAATGTCAAGTAACTTTGTTTATTTGCATTATAATGTCCTAATACCACTTATGTAATCACATTTGACCCTCTGGTCTGAAATGGTTTTGTGTTGAGAATAAGCTGGAATTTAGTGTTATCAAGCTATTATAGTTTCAGGCTTAAATGTAACCTCTTGAATCTATATTCTTATTCTGTTTCCTAATGGCTGAGTGTGCATTGAGGAAGTACTGAGTATTTCGTATTGTCACGTCAGTATAGTGGTTTGGTATTAGATATACCTGCACAAGGTGACTTTATTTATGTGCAGCAGAAATCGTGTTACTGTGCTGTTCATATGCAAGCCCCACTAAAGTGTTATGTACTATCACTGGTTGTTGGCGTAATTAGACCAGCATATTTTGGTGCCGTAATACCACTACAAAATGTTGAGTATTTGGGTACAGTTTATTGCACTGGTTGTAGTTTCTAAGGTTCATTGAGTATTCACGGTACTGCTTGCAGTGTTGTACAGCACCTGCAGTGGGTGTTATAGTGAGTTAGAATTCACTAAGTTATAGTTCAATGGTCATAGATAATATCCCTTTAATAAGATCACAGTCAGTGTTCAAATATATAGTTTTGTTACAGAAGTAAAGCGTAATGTAGTTAATTTTAGTTTTTTAGGCAGCAATAGTGTACCTGCCAGAAAATCGCTACTTGTGACTCAGTGCCCTGTTAATATGTATACTTTAGCTCACTTCTGTAATATAGTTTGGTACTATTATGAATGCTGTTTTCTTATTCTCAAAATAGTATTGAGCTGCCGGCAGGCAGTATCTTCTGTTAGACTGCTGTTTGTGAATCTATCACTCTATTCCTTGCCTGATTTTTACAGTAATTTCATATAATTTAGATTCTAATGGTACCCTAAATTAGCCCAGTTACTCGCATACATGCCCCATATTAGATATAGCCGTATTGTATCTTTCAACCTTTAACATATTACTGATTACGCTATAAAGAGGTCATGAATTTGAGTTTGTATTGTAAGCGATATTAGTCAGTGGATGTCCCTCTAAGTATTGTATCCTAAGTGGTGTACCACGCTGACACCCTATTGATGCCGGTGAGCCACAGTACAACGTAACAGACTACTTTCTCTTAATTTTAAAAAAGAGCTAAACAGTGCTCTGTATCTACACCTAACGCGTTTCGCCCGTTTAGGGCTTTATCAAAGGCGGCGGGCCGCCCGTCTCTGAGAAATTTAAACCCGGTACAAACCGGAAGTTCCGCCTTAGACAATTTCTGATTGGGCAAATCTTTGTGTCAATCCATGTTGACATTTTTTTCCTGTTGTGGGTCCCGGATGTTATTAAGGAGGATTTGTATGTATCAGCTTTAAGGTGGAATATGTTTAGTTACGATCGATTTGATGTATCTTTGTTATTATGTACATGCATGGATCTATCATTCCGTTCAAATATAGTGCCATCCATAACAAGTTTGTCCAATTATATATTAAGTAATTTTAGTTACTTGTATTTCTTCCACGTAATAGTATATATCTATCTCTTTATTAAGCTATATATATTTAAGTTTGAAATGTGATTTTCAGATGGTATATCTTTTCCTGTATTTATAGTGTTTTGATGAGGGTACCAGTTTAGAGGTTAAATAGTTTAGTGATGTAACCTCGTGAATCTTATCCTAAGGTGATCATATCTGTATTAATTATTTAGTTGTTTGTGAGTCTACAGGATTTTACTAGATCTTTATATTTGGGTTTAGAGATCTTAAGGAACTGATCAAGTAATGATTTTAAATTTAAAATCAACTGTTAAGATTTATGATGTTCTCGTTCTTGCTTCCACTGTTTTGAGAGATTTATTTCAGGGAAGTGATTGATGAAGTGAAATGAGAGTAAATTACACGAGAATCTATGCTAGAATAAAAAGGTCAATGATTTTTTATATATTTTTTTCCCCTGTTCCAGGATTTTCTTTATTCTATGATACCATGTGACTGGTGACTTTATAAAAAATAATAATGTTAAATGTGGTGACCATGTGTGCTATTAATGGCTTAATGGTGTGTGATTACGTGTGAATGGTGAACAGTGTGATGTGTTTTAAACAATTGGAAACCACAAAAAGAAAACCCAAGATCCCATGAAACAACAAAAGAAACCATAACATTATAAAAGAACAATTGCTAAGTGACTGGTGAAGAAAGTGGGAATATTCTATTCCAAAATATTTTATTACTCCCAAGAATATGTTTATTGAATTTTAATGGTGAGGTATGACGTGACTTAACGTGTTATGATGAGTGTATATATCATGTGATGAGTGAATGGTGCAGTGATATAAAGTGATAAAAGAAATATTATTCTCCTGTTTTTATTTTAAGAGAGGAGAAAGTGAAATTATTGTACCTGTGTAGCGTGAATTAAAGTAATAATGATTTAATATACACAATGTTCCCTTTGTGGGGGTTACTTGTATAAAAGTAAACAGTTGGGTGTTGGTGATAATTTGGTGCCAATTGTGACAATACTCAGTTTATTGTCATTGTATTGTGAAGTTCTTATTGTCATAGAATATGTTGTATGAATTCATATTAAGTCCCTCTAGTGTGGTAATTCTCATATTAGTCTCTTTCCAAAAAGTGTATTTACTTATAGTAGTATATTTTGTAATCTGAACATGGTTATAGTTTCTATTAGGAAAATGGTAATTGCTTCTTTTATTCATTAAGGCCTGTTGAATATACTGAATTGAGTAAGTATATTCGTGGTAATGTATTTTGTAATCTAAACATGATTATAGCTTATATTAGGAAAATGATGATTTCTCATCTTTTTAGTGTAATTTTTTTAATTATTTCCCCATTGTTGGTGGGATTGGAGTTTTAAGAAGATATTTGCCTAAAACAATTTTTGGTAGGCAGGTACATAATTTATTCTTCTCTACATACTTCATAAAAATGTGAAGTAGTTGTTTTGTTCATTAAGGCCTATTGGATATACTGAATTGAGTAAGTATATCCATCTGCTCTCTGCTCGTAATAGGGCAGTTTCAAGATCTCCTCCTCTTATCCCTAGGCTCACTTTTTCTATGCCCCAGCAGATCAAATCTTCTTGTTTCGAGTTGTGGTATTCCAAGAAATGTGTTGCTACGCTAGTAATGGATTTGCCATCCAATTTATCCTTTGCTGCATTTTTGATGTTCCTTAGATGTTCCATTAATCTGGTTCTTAATTTTCTGGTCGTCATGCCAACATAGTATTTGTCACATGTACATTGAAGTACATAGATTATCCCTTCGCTTTGGCAGCTGATGTATCTCCTGATTTTATGTGTTGTGCCAAACTTCTACACAAAAAGATTAAAACCAATGCCAACAAACCCAGGTTGGTCCTCACATATAATTCACAAACCTCTGAAGTAGTAAAAATTATATCAAAGCACTGGGATATCTTAATGACCGACCCCACTTTAAAAAAATGCTTAGGAAACAGACCTGCTATAAGTTACAGACGAACCAAAAACCTAAAAGATCTACTAACCAGCAGTCATTTCCAACCAAAGAAAACAAAAACTGCATTTAATCCAGGATGCCATAAATGTGGAAACTGCAGCACCTGTAAATACATTAAGAAGACCACGAACATCATGGACCGTTTTGGCACAACACATAAAATCAGGAGATACATCAGCTGCCAAAGCGAAGGGATAATCTATGTACTTCAATGTACATGTGACAAATACTATGTTGGCATGACGACCAGAAAATTAAGAACCAGATTAATGGAACATCTAAGGAACATCAAAAATGCAGCAAAGGATAAATTGGATGGCAAATCCATTACTAGCGTAGCAACACATTTCTTGGAATACCACAACTCGAAACAAGAAGATTTGATCTGCTGGGGCATAGAAAAAGTGAGCCTAGGGATAAGAGGAGGAGATCTTGAAACTGCCCTATTACGAGCAGAGAGCAGATGGATATACTTACTCAATTCAGTATATCCAATAGGCCTTAATGAACAAAACAACTACTTCACATTTTTATGAAGTATGTAGAGAAGAATAAATTATGTACCTGCCTACCAAAAATTGTTTTAGGCAAATATCTTCTTAAAACTCCAATCCCACCAACAATGGGGAAATAATTAAAAAAATTACACTAAAAAGATGAGAAATCATCATTTTCCTAATATAAGCTATAATCATGTTTAGATTACAAAATACATTACCACGAATATACTTACTCAATTCAGTATATTCAACAGGCCTTAATGAATAAAAGAAGCAATTACCATTTTCCTAATAGAAACTATAACCATGTTCAGATTACAAAATATACTACTATAAGTAAATACACTTTTTGGAAAGAGACTAATATGAGAATTACCACACTAGAGGGACTTAATATGAATTCATACAACATATTCTATGACAATAAGAACTTCACAATACAATGACAATAAACTGAGTATTGTCACAATTGGCACCAAATTATCACCAACACCCAACTGTTTACTTTTATACAAGTAACCCCCACAAAGGGAACATTGTGTATATTAAATCATTATTACTTTAATTCACGCTACACAGGTACAATAATTTCACTTTCTCCTCTCTTAAAATAAAAACAGGAGAATAATATTTCTTTTATCACTTTATATCACTGCACCATTCACTCATCACATGATATATACACTCATCATAACACGTTAAGTCACGTCATACCTCACCATTAAAATTCAATAAACATATTCTTGGGAGTAATAAAATATTTTGGAATAGAATATTCCCACTTTCTTCACCAGTCACTTAGCAATTGTTCTTTTATAATGTTATGGTTTCTTTTGTTGTTTCATGGGATCTTGGGTTTTCTTTTTGTGGTTTCCAATTGTTTAAAACACATCACACTGTTCACCATTCACACGTAATCACACACCATTAAGCCATTAATAGCACAGATGGTCACCACATTTAACATTATTATTTTTTATAAAGTCACCAGTCACATGGTATCATAGAATAAAGAAAATCCTGGAACAGGGGAAAAAAATATATAAAAAATCATTGACCTTTTTATTCTAGCATAGATTCTCGTGTAATTTACTCTCATTTCACTTCATCAATCACTTCCCTGAAATAAATCTCTCAAAACAGTGGAAGCAAGAACGAGAACATCATAAATCTTAACAGTTGATTTTAAATTTAAAATCATTACTTGATCAGTTCCTTAAGATCTCTAAACCCAAATATAAAGATCTAGTAAAATCCTGTAGACTCACAAACAACTAAATAATTAATACAGATATGATCACCTTAGGATAAGATTCACGAGGTTACATCACTAAACTATTTAACCTCTAAACTGGTACCCTCATCAAAACACTATAAATACAGGAAAAGATATACCATCTGAAAATCACATTTCAAACTTAAATATATATAGCTTAATAAAGAGATAGATATATACTATTACGTGGAAGAAATACAAGTAACTAAAATTACTTAATATATAATTGGACAAACTTGTTATGGATGGCACTATATTTGAACGGAATGATAGATCCATGCATGTACATAATAACAAAGATACATCAAATCGATCGTAACTAAACATATTCCACCTTAAAGCTGATACATACAAATCCTCCTTAATAACATCCGGGACCCACAACAGGAAAAAAATGTCAACATGGATTGACACAAAGATTTGCCCAATCAGAAATTGTCTAAGGCGGAACTTCCGGTTTGTACCGGGTTTAAATTTCTCAGAGACGGGCGACCCGCCGCCTTTGATAAAGCCCTAAACGGGCGAAACGCGTTAGGTGTAGATACAGAGCACTGTTTAGCTCTTTTTTAAAATTAAGAGAAAGTAGTCTGTTACGTTGTACTGTGGCTCACCTGCATCAATAGGGTGTCAGCGTGGTACACCACTTAGGATACAATACTTAGAGGGACATCCACTGACTAATATCGCTTACAATACAAACTCAAATTCATGACCTCTTTATAGCGTAATCAGTAATATGTTAAAGGTTGAAAGATACAATACGGCTATATCTAATATGGGGCATGTATGCGAGTAACTGGGCTAATTTAGGGTACCATTAGAATCTAAATTATATGAAATTACTGTAAAAATCAGGCAAGGAATAGAGTGATAGATTCACAAACAGCAGTCTAACAGAAGATACTGCCTGCCGGCAGCTCAATACTATTTTGAGAATAAGAAAACAGCATTCATAATAGTACCAAACTATATTACAGAAGTGAGCTAAAGTATACATATTAACAGGGCACTGAGTCACAAGTAGCGATTTTCTGGCAGGTACACTATTGCTGCCTAAAAAACTAAAATTAACTACATTACGCTTTACTTCTGTAACAAAACTATATATTTGAACACTGACTGTGATCTTATTAAAGGGATATTATCTATGACCATTGAACTATAACTTAGTGAATTCTAACTCACTATAACACCCACTGCAGGTGCTGTACAACACTGCAAGCAGTACCGTGAATACTCAATGAACCTTAGAAACTACAACCAGTGCAATAAACTGTACCCAAATACTCAACATTTTGTAGTGGTATTACCGCACCAAAATATGCTGGTCTAATTACGCCAACAACCAGTGATAGTACATAACACTTTAGTGGGGCTTGCATATGAACAGCACAGTAACACGATTTCTGCTGCACATAAATAAAGTCACCTTGTGCAGGTATATCTAATACCAAACCACTATACTGACGTGACAATACGAAATACTCAGTACTTCCTCAATGCACACTCAGCCATTAGGAAACAGAATAAGAATATAGATTCAAGAGGTTACATTTAAGCCTGAAACTATAATAGCTTGATAACACTAAATTCCAGCTTATTCTCAACACAAAACCATTTCAGACCAGAGGGTCAAATGTGATTACATAAGTGGTATTAGGACATTATAATGCAAATAAACAAAGTTACTTGACATTTAACCCTACGATAAGTAAATAATAAAGTGAGTGAATGGACAGACAACAGCAGTAATAACTCTGTCGGTATTGATTCACACTGATACAATAATGAATAACTGAACCTTAAAACTGGCAGTTATATTATCTCTGGTATCTTAGAGAATAGAATAAGCCCAACACTACAACATAAGTATTGTTTCCCTCACTGGACAACCCATACAAATCTAGCAAATTTTGGTGAAGATTATCCTATATGTGATTGATCATTTCAAATAAATGACAACCTCATAATAAGGATGACAGTAATATGTATACATAAACATATTATGTCAGCATTAAACTGATTACTGGTTGTATGGGATATCCTTGCTATTGCTGAATACCCACAATTTCTAACTCAGCTGAGCTGAAGTAATTCCCCACTGGGTAGCGTCACAACAATCTACACAACAGCAATACAGCCTTATTCAATTGAGCCGGTGTGCCACACCGATTTTTGTATAGATTATACTGTAATACTATTATTTGGGCTATCGTACCCCAAAGGCCTATTTACATAATTAGTGTATATAACAGAATCTATACAGGACTACTCTATCTTAGGTTTTTAATTGTTTATGTTTCCCCTTTTTTCCCCCTTCTCCAATTATTTTAGCTAAAGAAATAAAAGTTAAGTTTCATACTCTGGAAGTTGACGCCACAGAAGAGGTTAAGACAGTGAGTGATATATCCGCATTCTTTCGTGGAAGTGACTTTATCACCTCCACTCCTTGTATGAATGTTAGAGCCATTGTCTGAAGACACAAAACCAACCGTGAGGCTGCGTGGCAAAAACCATTCATTTATTACTCCATTCAGCTTATCAAGAATATTAACTGCATTGTGATTCTTTCGTTCAAAACTATTCATGCACAGTGTTGCATGCTTACGATGAGATATGCGTCGCATTGGCCTTGAGGAAACATACTCATTAGAGTCATTACTTACGACAAATGATACCCAATGTGCAGTCACAGTCATATAGTCTGCACCCTGTGGACTTGTCCACATGTCAGTTGTAATATGAACTTTGTTACACTCTGACATTTCTAATTGTTTGCCAACATTTTGTAAAACAATTTTATGAATTTCGGGAACACCTTTTCGTGAAAAATAATGACGACTCGGGATTTGCCAACGGGGAACCACTGATTGCATTAATTCCCGAAAGCCTTGACCTTCAACAAATTTAAAAGGAAGCATATCGATTGCAAGCATTTTTGCAACTTTAAAATTAATTTGGCGAACACGTTCATGGTTTGGGGGATATTTTTGACCACTTTCAAAAGCAACTTGTAAAGTACTCTGCCGCTTAGACACTGCTGTACTCCCAGAAATTGGCACTAAATTTGATAAAAGTTGATTGCTGCTGCTGCATGAACTTCTACTGGTGTTATTAAAGCCATCATCATTGGCAGTAGGTGGTAGCATAACATTAGTATTTCTTTCTGTGGATAAAGCAAGATTTTTATTTAAATATCTGTCCCATATCACTTTATGTCTACTATTCATATGAGACCGCAAGGAAGTGGTTCCCAAATTACTTCCTGCTTTTCCTCGACTTATTTTTTTATTACATATTTTACATGTTGCTTTACTTTGATCTAGTTTATCGACAGAATAAAAATTCCAAACTACACTACAACCTACTGCACTACTACGTGATCTGGGAGTCGTAATGGATGATGATGATGATGGAATTTCCATTACAGCAGCGCCAGCTGCTCTTATTTCACAAGTTGCAACTTGTGGTGGTGTAGCATCTAGTGGTTCAATTGTGGGAATTTTTCTTTGTTTGGCCCCGTTGGCAGCATTAGAATGAATTCTATCTGACTGTGACTGCAACATTGGTGACTCTTTGGATGGAATAGCACGTTTGAGATGCTTTTGGAACAGTGGATACGTAGAAGTGATGGTGCAAGGTGGATTTTGTTCCTCAATGGTACTACAATCTGAATCATCAGAATCACAATGGAGATTTGGAGTATACAAAGATCCTTCAGATATACAATCTTCAAATTCCAATTCAGAATTATTATCATTTTCTACAGAGATGCTGCTACTGCTGCTGCTATTCCTTCCGGAAGTTTCCATAGTTATTTCAAGATCAACTCCATTATCACCTGCTGGTTCTCTGGGTAATTCATTAATAGAAGTGGATTTTTCTAATGCTGCTTCCTGCGAGCACTGCTGCTCTGCATGTTCAACTTCAGACACAATTGGGGGATTTTTTTTCTTCAAAAAGGCATGAATTGCCATTCTTTGATGACCACTCTGTGTGGTTCCGGACACTTTGTTTTCTTTAACTACTTCAACTGCATCATTATTGGTCTCCATTAGCTTTTGCTGCTGTTTGCTGCTGCTGCTGCTGGAAGCTGAAATCATTCTTCTTTCAACTTTTTTTGGCATCTTGGTAGATTCCAATTAAAGAGCACACTGCTTTAATTTTATTGAATAATAAAATTTGATGAGTGACAAAATGCTATTGCACGTCTGTGTCGTTATTTCTTGCTGCTACTGCTGCTGCTGTATAAATCTTCTCACTCTATAATTAACAATGATTTAACTTAGGATAAAACACATACATATACACCCAAATAATACATATATATATAATACATATAACATTACGTATATGTCTAGTATGCAAACCAAAGTTACTAGAAATGTATTACATTTTTGTATAGTCTACTGACTATGTGATTTTGAATGTTCTTTATTGACAAAGCAGAGTAGAACTATATAGTTGTTAAAACTTGTAGTGTAGTATACGTGAGTGTGTGTGTATGTATGTGAGTGTGTGTGTGTATGAGTGTTTGTGTGGTTGTATGAGTCTGTGTATGAGATTGTGTGTGTGTATGAGAGAGTGTGTGTATGAGAGTATGTGTGTATGGGATTGTGTGTGTATGAGAGAGTGTGTGTATGAGAGTATGTGTGTATGGGATTGTGTGTGTATGAGAGTGCGTGTGTGCGAGAGTATGTGTGTGCATGAGATTCTGTGTGTGTGTGTGTGGTTGTATCAGTGTTTGTGTATTAGAGTGTGTGTGTGTAAGAGTGTGTGTGTATGAGAGTATGTGTGTGTATGAGTGTGTGTATGTATGAGTGTGTATGAGAGTGTGTGTATGAGATTGTGTGTGTGTGTATGAGAATGTGTGTGTATGACTGTGTGTGCGTGTGTACGTGTATTTATGCAATTTTAATAAATACATTACAAGCGTGGAGGGGTCTCATTTCAAACATTTCGCCAAATGGGAGACCAACTGTCTTAGACTTTGATAACTAAAAGAAAAAATTTGAATTCTAATTTTAATTAGAAATAAAA
Organism: Bombina bombina; assembly: GCF_027579735.1. Classification (NCBI taxonomy): domain Eukaryota; kingdom Metazoa; phylum Chordata; class Amphibia; order Anura; family Bombinatoridae; genus Bombina; species Bombina bombina. Next base: position 39,883,681 of record NC_069506.1, read on the forward strand.
CCATCTTATCTATTATAGTTACTAATGGAATGGTGTTAGAATTCGAATTTTAACACTTCTAGTAGTAACTATAATAGCTAAGATGTGTTCATTTCGAATTAAAATTCGAATTTTAACACCACTAGTAACCATTACAGATAAGATGTGTTACTTTCGAATTAAAATTCTAATTCGAATTTTACATCTTTGCTATAGTTTTAAATTCGAAATTAACATAATGATACATACAATTTGAAAATAAAAAAATAACTATAAAAAGATGTAAAATTCGAATTCGAAATGAACATATGTATTATAGTTAATAGTGCTGTTAAAATTCGAATTTTAATTCGAAATCAACACCTCTATCATTTAATAGTTATATTAAGTGATGGAGGTGTTGGTTTCAAATTAAAATTCGAATATTAACACTACTAGTAACTATAATAGATAAGATGTGCTAATTTCGAATTAAAATTCGAATTCGAATTTTACATCTTTGCTATTGTTTTAAATTCGAAATTAACATAATGATACAAACAATTCGAAAATAAAACAATAACTATAAAAAGATGTAAAATTCGAATTCGAAATGAACATATGTATTATAGTTAATAGTGCTGTTAAAATTCGAATTTTAATTTGAAATCAACACCTATATCATTTAATAGTTAAAAAAAGTGATGGAGGTATTGATTTCGAATTAAAATTCGAATATTAACACTACTTGTAACTATAATAGATAAGATGTGCTAATTTCGAATTAAAATTCGAATTCGAATTTTACATCTTTGCTATAGTTTTAAATTCGAAATTAACATAAAGTTACATACAATTCGAAAATAAAACAATAACTATAATAAAGATGTAAAATTCGAATTCGAAATGAACATATGTATTATAGTTAATAGTGCTGTTAAAATTCGAATTTTAATTCGAAATCAACACCTCTATCATTTAATAGTTATAGAAAGTGATGGAGGTGTTGATTTCGAATTAAAATTCGAATATTAACACTACTTGTAACTATAATAGATAAGATGTGCTAATTTCGAATTAAAATTCGAATTCAATTTTTACATCTTTAATATAGTTTTAAATTCGAAATTAACACTGTAATACATACAATTCGAAACTAAAACAATAACTATAACAAAGATGTAAAATTCGAATTCGAAATGAACATATCTATTATAGTTAATAGTGCTGTTAAAATTCGAATTTTAATTCGAAATCAACACCTCTATCATTTAATTGTTAGATTAAGTGATGGAGGTGTTGGTTTCAAATTAAAATTCGAATTTTAACAGCACAAGTAACTATAATAGATAAGATGTGTTAATTTCGAATTAAAATTCGAATTCGAATTTTACACCTTTGTTATTGTTTTAAAATCGAAATTAACACAATAATACATACAATTCGAAAATAAAACATAACTATAACAAATATGTAAAATTCGAATTCGAAATGAACATATCTATTATAGTTAATAGTTGTGTTAAAATTCGATTTTTAATTCGAAATCAACACCTCTATCACTTAATAGTTAGATTAAGGGATGGAAGTGTTGGTTTCGAATTAAAAATCGAATTTTAACACCACTAGTAGCTATAATAGATAAGATGTGTTAATTTTGAATAAAATTTCGAATTTTACATCTTTGCTATAGTTTTAAATTAGAAAATAATACAATAATACATACAAATCGAAAATAAAACAATAACTATAACAAATATGTAAAATTCGAAATGAACATATCTATTATAGTTAATAGTTGTGTTAAAATTTGAATTTTAATTCGAAATCAAGATCTCTATCACTTCATATAGTCATATAAAGTGATATGTGTTGATTTCGATTTTAAATTCGAATTTTAACACCTTTAGTAATTAATAATAGAGAAGATAGTTCATTTAGAATTAAAATTCGAATTTTACATCTTTAATAGTTAATAATTCGAAATTAACACAATAATAACTGAAATTCAAAATTAAAAAACTTAAACACATCTATCACTTCATATAACTACTATATTGGCTTTAAATTCGAAATGAACTCCATAATAACTATAAAAGATATAAAATTCGAAAATAACACCATCATAACTTTATTAAAGGGACATCAAACCCACATTTTTTCTTTCATGATTCAGAAAGAGCATGTGATTTTAAACAACTTTCTAATTTACTTCTATTATCTAATTTGCTTCATTCTCTTGATATCCTTTGCTGAAAAGTATATCTAGATAGCATCAGTAGCTGCTGATTGGTTGCTGCACATAGATGCTTCGTGTGATTGGTTCACCCATGTGCATTACTATATCTTCAACAAAGGATATCTAAAGAATGAAGCAAATTAGCTAATAGAAGTAAATTGGAATGTTGTTTAAAACTTGGAATTTCCAATAGAAAAAATACAATACAATACAATCTACATAGGTAAATATAGCACTACAGCATTATCAACTCATCAAAATACAAAGCCAACAAAATGCATACCATTTTTAAAAATAAATAAATAGTAGAAATGAAAAAATATAATTAAATTTTTTTTTTTATTAAAATAAGCATTTTAGATTACAGTACCTAATTATACATATCAGAGTTCAAAAATCTCAAATAAAATAGAGTATATATACAATACATATAAATTAGAACCTAGTCAGCATCACTGGCTGCCAAATTGCCAATGCCCAATTCCATACTACAACGCAGGACTAGCAGCACAGTAAAAAAACAACAACACTACATTACAACAATTACAACATCTCTATGATGAACATCAGTACTTCTCAACCACAGTCCTCAAGTTAACCTAGGCTAGTAGTAGGCTATCTTTATAACGTCTTAAAAGGATTGTCTAGTCAAAATTAAACTTTACTGATTCAGACAGAGGCAGAGCATGCAATTTTAAGCAACTTTCAAATTTACTCCTATTATCAATGTTTCTTAATTCTCTTGGAAAAAGTGAAAGAAATATCTGTATCATGAAAAAAAAAAAATCTGTTTCATATCACTTTAACTGGAGCACAGGTAAAATAATCAGTAACCATGTTAACTAAATTGGCTCTCACCTTAGGTACTGATTATTTCACCAGTGCTCTAGTTAAGACAGCATGAAAATATGGCCTGTATTTTGCCTATAAAAATAAATAGACCGCATATTACCTCCACAAATATTGCTGAAATTGATTGAAGATGAAGATAACAAATGCGTCTTCTCACGGTGTGCAGTCCACCCTCCACAGTTGTGTAATGTGTCCACACAAAATTCCAAAAAAAGATGCCACAGGAGCAAATAGATAATAGTATATAGAAAAAAATTGGTATCCAAATAATCCAACACGAGTACACGACCACAAAACCAGTACGTCCTTCTCCAAAACTAAACCTTTCAAATGAAATGTTAAGAACTACATCTATTTATAACATTTACATATGGGAGGGAATAACTTGATTTAAATATTTAAATTTGAATTTTAAATAATTCGAATTCGAATATTACATTTAAAAATACAATTTTAGTTAAGAAATACAATTTCGAAATTAAAATCGAATTCGAAAATTTTGAATATTTATAATATAATAGCATTATTACAACAAATTCGAATTCGAATAGTACATTACAAAAGAAAATACTATTTCGAAATTTAAATCGAATTCGAATATCTCATTACAAATAGTATGTAATATATTCAATCGAATTCGAATATAACATTTCGAATTCGAATATGATATATCTCATCAAATTCGAATAGAATAGAATTCGAATATTATATTTCGAATTCGAATGTGAAATATAGTTTTCGAATTCGAATATAATATTCGAATTTGAATAGAATCAAATTCAAATATTATATATCGAATTCGAATGTGAAATATAGATTTCGAATTTGAATATAATATTATCCAAAAGAAAACATTCTCGGCTAGATTTAGAGTTTGGCGTTAGCCATCAAAACCAGCGTTAGAGGCTCCTAACGCTGGTTTTGGGCTACCGCTGATATATAGAGTCAGTCAGGAAAGGGTCTAACGCTCACTTTGCAGCCGCAACTTTTCCATACCGCAGATCCCCCTACGCCCTTTGCGTATCCTATCTTTTCAATGGGATCTTTCTAACGCTGGTATTTAGAGTCGTGGCTGAAGTGAGCGTTAGAAATCTAACGACAAAACTCCAGCCGCAGAAAAAAGTCAGTAGTTAAGAGCTTTCTGGGCTAACGCCGGTTTATAAAGCTCTTAACTACTGTGCTCTAAAGTACACTAACACCTATAAACTACCTATGTACCCCTAAACAGAGGCCCCCCCACATCGCCGCCACTCTATTAAAATTTTTTAACCCCTAATCTGCCGACCGCACACCGCCGCCACCTACGTTATCCCTATGTACCCCTAATCTGCTGCCCCTAACACCGCCGACCCCTATATTATATTTATTAACCCCTAATCTGCCGCCCCCAACGTCGCCTCCACCTACCTACAATTATTAACCCCTAATCTGCCGACCGGACTTCACCGCCACTATAATAAATGTATTAACCCCTAATCCGCCTCACTCCCGCCTCAATAACCCTATAATAAATAGTATTAACCCCTAATCTGCCCTCCCTAACATCGCAGACACCTAACTTCAAGTATTAACCCCTAATCTGCCAACTTCAAGTATTAACCCCTAATCTGAAGAGTGACGTCCATCCTCACCGCTACTCTAATAAATTTTTTAACCCCTAAAGCTAATTCTAACCCTAACACCCCCCTAAGTTAAATATAATTTAAATCTAACTAAATAAATTAACTCTTATTAAATAAATTATTCCTATTTAAAGCTAAATACTTACCTGTAAAATAAACCCTAATATAGCTACAATATAAATTATAATTATATTGTAGCTATTTTAGGATTAATATTTATTTTACAGGCAACTTTGTAATTATTTTAACCAGGTACAATAGCTATTAAATAGTTAATAACTATTTAATAGCTACCTAGTTAAAATAATTACAAAATTACCTGTAAAATAAATCCTAACCTAAGTTACAATTAAACCTAACACTACAATATCAATAAATTAAATAAAATACCTACAATTATCTACAATTAAACCTAACAGTACACTATCAATAAATTAATTAAATACAATACCTACAAATAAATACAATTAAATAAACTAACTAAAGTAAAAAAAATAAAAAAGAACTAAGTTACAAAAAATAAAAAAATATTTACAAACATTAGAAAAATATTACAACAATTTTAAACTAATTACACCTACTCTAAGCCCCCTAATAAAATAACAAAGCCCCCCAAAATAAAAAAATGCCCTACCCTATTCTAAAATTAAAATAGAAAAGCTCTTTTACCTTACCAGCCCTGAAAAGGGCCCTTTGCGGGGCATGCCCCAAAGAATTCAGCTCTTTTGCCTGTAAAAACAAACAAACATACAATACCCCCCCAACATTACAACCCACCACCCACATACCCCTAATCTAACCCAAACCCCCCTTAAATAAACCTAACACTAAGCCCCTGAAGATCTCCCTACCTTGTCTTCACCACACCGGGTCCCGATCGGTCCAGAAGAGCCTCCGAAGTCTTCATCCAAGCCCAAGCGGGGGCTGAAGAGTGACGTCCATCCTCCGGCTGAAGTCTTGATCCAAGCGGCGGCTAAAGAATTCCATCTTCGGGCAGAAGTCTTCATCCTATCCGGGCAGAAGAGTAGATCCGGACTGGCAAATATCTTCATCCAAGCCGCATCTTCTATGTTCTTCCATCCGATGACGAGTGGCTCCATCTTGAAGATCCATCCTCTTCTTCCGACGACTAGACGACGAATGAAGGTTCCTTTAAGGGACGTCATCCAAGATGGCGTCCCTCAAATTCCGATTGGCTGATAGGATTTTATCAGCCAATCGGAATTAAGGTAGGAAAATTCTGATTGGCTGATGGAATCAGCCAATCAGATTCAAGTTCAATCCGATTGGCTGATCCGATCAGCCAATCAGATTGAGCTCGCATTCTATTGGCTGATCGGAACAGCCAATAGAATGCGAGCTCAATCTGATTGGCTGATAAACATTCCTTAAAGGAACCTTCATTCGTCATCTAGTCGTCGGAAGAAGAGGATGGATCCGCGCCGGAGGTCTTCAAGATGGAGCCGCTCGTCATCGGATGGAAGAACATAGAAGATGCGGCTTGGATGAAGATGTTTGCCGGTCCGGATCTACTCTTCTGCCCGGATAGGATGAAGACTTCTGCCCGAAGATGGAATTCTTTAGCCGCCGCTTGGATCAAGACTTCAGCCGGAGGATGGACATCACTCTTCAGCCCCCGCTTGGGCTTGGATGAAGACTTCGGAGGCTCTTCTGGACCGATCGGGACCCGGTGTGGTGAAGACAAGGTAGGGAGATCTTCAGGGGCTTAGTGTTAGGTTTATTTAAGGGGGGGTTGGATTAGATTAGGGGTATGTGGGTGGTGGGTTGTAATGTTGGGGGGGTATTGTATGTTTTTTTTTTTACAGGCAAAAGAGCTGAATTCTTTGGGGCATGCCCCGCAAAGGGCCCTTTTAAGGGCTAGTAAGGTAAAAGAGCTTTTCTATTTTAATTTTAGAATAGGGTAGGGCATTTTTTTATTTTGGGGGGCTTTGTTATTTTATTAGGGGGCTTAGAGTAGGTGTAATTAGTTTAAAATTGTTGTAATATTTTTCTAATGTTTGTAAATATTTTTTTATTTTTTGTAACTTAGTTCTTTTTTTTTTTTTTTTGTACTTTAGTTAGTTTATTTAATTGTATTTATTTGTAGGTATTTGTATGTAATTAATTTATTGATAGTGTAGTGTTAGGTTTAATTGTAGATAATTGCAGGTATTTTATTTAATTAATTTATTGATAGTGTAGTGTTAGGTTTAATTGTAACTTAGGTTAGGATTTTTTTATTTAATTAATTTATTGATAGTGTAGTGTTAGGTTTAATTGTAACTTAGGTTAGGATTTATTTTACAGGTAATTTTGTAATTATTTTAACTAGGTAGCCATTAAATAGCTATTGTACCTGGTTAAAATAATTACAAAGTTGCCTGTAAAATAAATATTAATCCTAAAATAGCTACAATATAATTATAATTTATATTGTAGCTATATTAGGGTTTATTTTACAGGTAAGTATTTAGCTTTAAATAGGAATAATTTATTTAATAAGAGTTAATTTATTTCGTTAGATTTAAATTATATTTAACTTAGGGGGGGTGTTATGGTTAGGGTTAGACTTAGCTTTAGGGGTTAAAAAATTTATTAGAGTAGCGGTGAGGTCCGGTCGGCAGATTAGGGGTTAATACTTGAAGTTAGGTGTCGGCGATGTTAGGGAGGGCAGATTAGGGGTTAATACTATTTATTATAGGGTTATTGAGGCGGGAGTGAGGCGGATTAGGGGTTAATACATTTATTATAGTAGCGGTGAGGTCCGGTCGGCAGATTAGGGGTTAATAATTGTAGGTAGGTGGAGGCAACGTTGTGCGACGTTGTGGGGGGCAGATTAGGGGTGATTAATTTAATATAGGGGTCTGCGGTGTTATGGGCAGCAGATTAGGGGTACATAGGTATAATGTAGTTTGCGGCGGTGTACAGAGCGGCAGATTAGGGGTTAATAATAATATGCAGGGGTCAGCGATAGTGGGGGCGGCAGATTAGGGGTTAATAAGTGTAAGGTTAGGGGTGTTTAGACTCGGGGTACATGTTAGGGTGCTAGGTGCAGACTTAGGAAGTGTTTCCCCATAGGAAACAATGGGGCTGCGTTAGGAGCTGAACGCTGCTTTTTTGCAGGTGTTAGGTTTTTTTCAGCTCAAACTGCCCCATTGTTTTCTATGGGGGAATCGTGCACGAGCACTTTTTTGAAGCTGGCCGCATCCGTAAGCACCGCTGGTATTGAGAGTTGCAGTGGCAGTAAATTATGCTCTACGCTCCCTTTTTGGAGCCTAACGCAGCCCTTCTGTGAACTCTAAATACCAGCGGTATTTAAAAGGTGCGGGGAAAAAAAAGCCAGCGTTAGCTACGCGGGTCGTTACCGACAAAACTCTAAATCTAGGCGTCTATTATTAGAACGAATATTTTCGAATGTAAGCGAAAAATTTGAAAACGAACATTCGAAAATCGAATGTTAGAATGTTAACTAAACATTCGAAATTCGATTCGAACGAACGAATATCGGAAAATTCGTTTTAAAATTCGAATGTTTAGAAACATTCGTCCATCCCTATTTAGGGGTTAATAACTTTATTATAGTGGCGGCGAGGTCTGGTCGGCAGATTAGGGGTTAATAAGTGTAGGTAAGGTAGCGGCGACGTTGAGGGGGGCAGATTAGGGGTTAATAAATATAATATAGGGGTCGGCGATGTTAGGGGCAGCAGATTAGGGGTTTATAGGTATAATGTAGGTGGCGGCGGTATCAGCAGATTAGGGGTTACATTTTTTTATTATAGTGGCGGCGATGTGGGGGGGCCTCGGTTTAGGGGTACATAGGTAGTTTATGGCTGTTAGTGTACTTTGTAGCACAGTAGTTAGGAGCTTTATATTCACGCGTTAGCCCATAAAGCTCTTAACTACTGACTTTTTTTGGCGGTAGGAGTCTTGTCGGTAGAGGGTCTACCGCTCACTTCTCCCAAGACTACAAATACCGGCGTTAGGCAGATCCCATTGAAAAGATAGTATACGCAATTGGCGTAAGGGGATCTGCGGTAGCCTGGAGTCGCTGTGAGGAAGTGAGCGTTAGACCCTTTCCTGCCTGACTCTAAATACCAGCGGGCAGCCAAAAGCAGCGTTAGGACCCCTTAAAGGGACATTCCAGCCAAAAATTTACTTTACATGGATTCATTGTAGTTTTGAATAGAAGCATTTTTTTAATATACATGCATTAGCAAAAATCCTTCTAATAAAAGCTATAGCTGTTTCAAAAGTGTATTTAAGTATGCACCGTGCACCAGCATTTTAAATACAGCACTTGCTCAGAGAGCCTAAGGTGCTTTTAACATCTGGTAATGACTCAATTTGTTAAGTGCTGAAATGATACAAGCCCCACTGATGATCTAAACAGCTGCAGTATTTAAATTGCCGGTGCTGTGAGAATATCTATTTATACTTCACGTGCACATGCAGAGAAAAATGTTAACACTAAAACAGTGATAACTTTTACTAGAATAATTTTTGCCAATACATGTATATTGCAAATTTGTTTCTATTCAAAGATGTAATTCATCTATGTGCATTTAAATTTTTACCGGAATGTTCCTTTAACGCTGCTTTTGACGGCTAACGCAGAGCTCTAAATCTAGCAGTTGGTATCTAAAAGTAATATAGCTGACTATAATAGCCTATCTAAGTCTGATAGGTTCTAACTAAACACTGGCCAGTAGGTATCTTACACACACCCAAAGTCTGCATGCGTTTGGGCCCTTTTAAATTCTGTGGTTGAGTACTCAGCCTCTGGTAAAACAATATTTGTAATCCACAGGATGGAAAGGGGAATCTTCGCAAAGTGTCACAGAGTAAACAACATTAACTGATGTGGTGATCCACATTCAGAAGGAGCTGCATTACCAGTAAGGGAACAGGATTTTTTCACTTTCTGTCTCGTTTCTCTGCTGAAAGGTGTCTGTGGTGAAGTATTTGCTGTTAATCAAACTGTGCCAGGCTTCCTCCCTTCCTCTCCCCAAAACAAACAACCAACAAAACGTTTCATTTTTTAAAAACAAACAGCCTCTCTGATCAAATCCCCACTCTCCTCTCTCCTCCAGTCCTTGCTTGCCTTCGTTGTTAGGGGTGGGCCTCCTCCTTAGCTACATCAGTAACCAATAGAGTCTCTCCTCCAGTTTAGCCACAAAAAATGCAATGTTTTAGAGAGCAATACTCAGCCTGTGCTACATCTATAATACCTACGTTACAAAGAGTGCGCAATAAACTTTACACATGCGCGAACAGCCATTACCAAAACTTGTAATCTAGCTGAATGTCAGTCAGGTGTTTACCCATAATACTCTAGTGTCAGGCTACGCCCCCAGCTTTTGTCTCCTGTCCTTCACTGTTACACAGTAAGTCTGAGGACCCTCCATTCTGTAGCTTGTTTTACATAAAGGTTCACCTGGTACAGAAAATGCACCTTTGCTCATTTTTTTTTTTACATTTTAATTGTCACATGTATGTAATGTGGCCCTGTTCTGAGCTGTGCATAGCGCTGACGCTTTATTAATAATAAGTAATAATACTATACACTGTGTGCTTCTTATATATTTATTCAACAGAACAAACGTTTTCAAAACAAAGTCAGAAACAAACATGCAGAACATGGGGTGATAGAAAATATAATCATTGTAACTTGTACATTAATAAATCATGATCTCTCATTTGAAATATTAATACCTACAAAGAGAGAAGCACTCTACTAGGTATGAACAGCTCAGTAGCTTGTTCTATGGTAGCTTGTTCACCACTCAGTAGCTTGTTCACCACCCAGGAGCAGCCTCTTTTAGCCCAATTGTGCTTTTCACAGAGAAGAACTTTCCTGAAGTGTATCAGTCGGATTCAGCCTAGTTTGAAATATTAGTTAAGCTGCACTCTGTACTTTCATTTCTTAAAGAGATCAACTAATTTCTTCAGATATTTCACCATCCCAGACGGGGCCTCTGCAATATCTACAACCTTGATTTTCTCGGGATCCCATATACAATCTTCCTCTAGCCCACTGCCAACCATACCGCATTTTGCAGGTACCCAGGCAGTATCATACCCATACACATGCCAAGTCTTCTGCATAGGATGGTGCTGGTATTCAATCTTTATAACTTTTCCTACATTTACTCGAAGTTTTAAAATAACCTGATTACTTTTATTATCCAGAGGATACCTAGCTGCTTTGTTTATATCTCTGCTAACATAGACCCCTCTACCTAACATGCCGTCTTTTGATTGGCAAAATCCATTCTTGATAATTGCAGCAGCTGCATCAACTGTAGTGCCGTGGTACATAACGTAGACCTTGTCATCTCTTGGAGGGTCATCGCTTTGTAAAATAGTTTCTTGAAAATCCGGCAAAGACTCCTCCAACCATATGTTCTTTCTGCTATTGTCAGATCTGCTAAAACTGGCCATTTTGCTATAAATAAAAACAATAATATGTAAATATCTGCACATTATTACAGCATGAAGCTCCATACAGCAGGTCACCTACACTGTTATAAAATCATGTTCTTGCAAGAGACATAAGAATGTAAACATTACAAACAGTTTTACAACCAGAGAGGAGAATACATTAGGGCTCTCAGGGGCAGCTGTAGGGTCCCTGTGAGACCCCCCCCCCCGTTGTTACTTTTGTGATGGTCGCCTCCTGTAGGCCGGTGAGTCTGCAGCATGTGTGTGCACAGTGATTGGCTGCAGGGAGTGAGGCTAGTGGCAGCATCAGGTGGTTAGTGGAGCTGCTAGGGGGAAAGCTGGGGGCTGCAGAGTGGTAGGAGGAGGAGGATGTGGTTTCCTATGTGTCTGTGCTCAGGCTGCTGTTTAGCTGATCATTTCCTGTTACAGATGCTGCTTAGCCTCAGTGATGTCTAAAACCCCAGGACTGCCTGGACCAGAAAAACACCCAGACTGCATCATTATCAAGATAGATAGAAAGAATCCTGTAACATTACTTAGAACCTATAGGTTTTAACAGAAGCAATGTACCTGACGGTGTTTTTAGCTGAAAGCTCTGGGTCTCTGCTTTGCCTTTTGTATAATCTTCATACGAAACGCTTGATAATAAATAATAGCAAAAAAATATATATTAGAAATTAATATTTATAGGTTCATTTAAAAAATCATTTGTAATATATTCTAGATCTGACAATAATAATTTCACCTATTTTAACTCTGAAGAATGAACAATTAGTGACACTTGGGGGCCTATTTAAGACGGTGCAAGCGGACATGGTCTGATATTGCGGATCATGTCCTCTGCACATCGATAAATGCCGACAGCATACGCTCTCAGCATTTATCATTGCACCAGCAGTTCTTGTGAACTGCTGGTTCAATACCGCCCCCTGCAGATTTGAGGCCAATCAGCCGCTAGCAGGGGGTGTTAATCAACCCGATCGTATTTGATCGGGTTGATTTCTAGCGATGTCTGTCCGCCTCCTCAGAGCAGGCGGACAGGTTATGGAGCAGCGGTCTTTAGACCGCTGCTTTATAACTTGTGTTTCCGGCGAGCCTGAAGGCTCGCCAGAAAGACAGAACATCAAGCTCTGTTCGGAGCTTGATAATTCAGCCCCATGGTTTTGTGTTTGATATTACTGTGCAGTAGAAGTCACAATAATATTCCACGTTTCTGTTGATCTAATAAAAAGGTTGTGTAAATTATATAGCTGTTTTATGTGACATTTTCAGTTATTTTTAAAGGGACATTGTACACCTGATTTTTCTTTGCATAAAGGTTTTGTAGATGATCCATTTACATAGCCCACCTGGGAGTGTTTTTGTAACAATGTATAGTTTTGCTTTTTTTTTTTTTTTATTGAGGTTCAAGAGTTTGTACAAAGCAAATGAATATAAACATAAACAAATTACATCTAGTATACTGAGGTACATAATATATATCTGGGTATACTGTATATAGAAGAAGAAATAATTTCACAATTTGATGACTTATTAAATCTAAAGTGGGCCCACATTCGTAAATTTAATTGTGTATTTTTTACACTCTGGTGCCGGATAAAGGGATCTTATTGTGGGTCTTATAGCCCTTTGGTGCGAACCGAATCATATAACATATATATATATATATATATATATATATATATATATATATAATCAAGCAGCAGAATAAAGCACTCCCTGGACTCTGGATATCTGTGCAAAATAATAATTTATTTGTGACGTTTCGGGACCTCAAACCGTCCCTTCTTCTGACAACACAACAGTGAAAATGAACAAACTTATAAAGGCCTGTAAATCCTCCCCCCTTCCAATTGGCCAATCAAACAAGACTGTGTGCACACATCAGAGGACCCTAACATAAAGGTGGCCCAACTGTGCAAAAATTACATCATTGCTATATAAATGCTCATTAGCATATAATGGGCTACAATCAGTGTTACATCAAGTGTTAGTAAGAAAAAACATGTTGCGAAATACCAACGGTGATACGTGATCAAACCATACTCGTCCTCCTCCTGATACTAGGTGCCCCTGTGCTACATGTAAAATGGATCAGACCGCACTGCCAAACACATGATTGGGTACAGATCAGCCACGCCTCAAACATATGCGTGTGTACCAGACCGCACTGTTAAACAACTAATTGGGTATAGTTCGACCGTGCCTCCTATTTATATGGTCATAGCAACACCTAACCCCACTCGGGCCGGTCTCTGTATTCTTCGTATGAAACCATGGCAACCACTGTCAACATACAATTGGGAGCGTATAATGCCGCATCCCTCAGGGCTAGAAACATCAGACCTCCGCGTGTGATGATCCATACCCTGCTCACTCATCTAACAAAAATAGATCAAAGGTGCACATAACAACAGATCAATCCTCATCAGGGGGCCACATAAGATCGCCCAGAGAGCACTGCCCCCCTGCGATCTCATAGGTCAGCAAGGCACTCCTACTATTTACAGGCCTTTATAAGTTTGTTCATTTTCACTGTTGTGTTGTCAGAAGAAGGGATGGTTTAAGGTCCCGAAACGTCACGAATAAATTATTATTTTGCACAGATATCCAGAGTCCAGTGAGTGCTTCATTCTGCTGCTTTATTACATTACCCTGAAGAGCACCCTGGCAGTTGCAGGATGGTGGTGAGTGTGCACACACATACCCTTGAACTTTTTTGCTATATATATATATTACTGTACGCATATACAGTAGGTGAATGCATCATTATTTAATTACTACTGTTTTCACAATTATTATAGACCTCTCTAATTGTGACATCCTCTGTTATTAATTCCAGCAGAGATCAGTTGCTATCTGTGTATATATCTTAATATTATGTCCCTGGCAAGACGGTGCAGTCTTACTTTATACAGACTTTTTTGTTAAGGTTTCACTGATTAAACCACTTGGCTCTGCTGATATTTGTAATAATCAGTTTTCCATTTTTGTTTTATTAAATAGGAATACATACTAAATGCACTGTAAAGCCAAATGACCCCCTCATGATCTAGTATATTTAACGTATATTTATACTGGAAATTGCTCATGTAAGTAGCAGATATGTACATGATAGAAGCCCTAGGGGTGGATAAGAGAGATGGAGAACGGAGTTCTGATTACACTTTAGCTTGTGCACAGTGATCTGCATAAACAGTGATTACACTCATTTCGGTTACAGACCAAACATTGTATTAACAAGATATTATCTAATTGTGGGAATGCAGAGTACAGATGAACCCTTTCCCTAGGGTTGCCAGGTGTCCAGTATTTAACTGGATAGTCCAGTATTTTAGCAGGCAGACCAGTAAAATCTATACAAAAAAAATACTGTTCACTTAAATGTCTAGTATTTTTATAGTCCCCTAAGTGTCAGCTAAATAAAAGGGCCTTTACAAATGTGGCTCAAAAAGAAGTAACGCTATGCATTTTCTATTGTGTGTTACAGGCAGCCATTGATAGGTGTGTGCTCCTGGCAGTCAAGGGGGCAAATCACTACTACGTACTTGTGTTACTGGCAACCAAGGGAATAAAATGACTGCTCAGTTGTGAAAAATAGATGTGGTGGGATCAAAGGTTGAACTTTTGTGGGGACATTGTGTGACTCTAGCTAATACCTGTGTAAGTCACCTTTAGATTGGACAGCTACCAACCCTACCTGTAAATGACAGATCTGCAACAGTGAATACAGTCCCTAGTAGACTGTGAGATTCTATCCAAGTAAAAAGCTTATACACGGTCATTTTTGCTATAAAATTCTCATTTTAAGTCTATAGGTTGATACATTCTGTAATAATCTTTACAACTGGAATGTAATTTACCACTATATAAAGAAATAATCATACAGTATTTTCTTCAATTTGCACTAAGCTTTAAAGGGACATTCCTGTCATTATTTAAACGCACAGATAAATCACATCTTTGAATAGAAACATATTTGTAATATAAATGTATTGGCAAAAATGCATGTGCAGCATAGCTAGATATTCTCAGTGCGCCTACCTTTTAAACACTGCAGCTGATCAGAGCACAAGTGGGGCTTGTATCATGTCAGCAATTAACAAATTGAGTCATTACTAGATGGTACATGCACATTAAGCTCTCTGAGCAAGTCCTGTGTATAAAATGCTGGTGCACGGTGCATACTTAAATACTCTTTTGAATCAGCTATAACTTTTATTAGAAGCATTTTTGCTAATGCATGTAATGTATATTACAAAAATATAAAAAAAATGCTTCTGTTCAATACCAAAATGCATCAATGTGGTTTCCAATTTTGGCTGGAACATCCTTTAAGATTATAGCACAATATATGCACAAATACATTTACAACTCTCGCATATTGTCCTGATCAAAAACCTAATTGTAATTTTAAATTCTATAATGTTCAGCTTTTTACTGCACTATTGCTGCCTATAACCAACACCATAAAATGGTTAAACACATACTTGAAGTCAGCTCCAAAGCCACATTGCCCTACCGCTCCTGAGCAGAACATAGCTGCTGAGCCAATCTCTAGAGGTAGGCAAATATTTTGCAGCATTTGAAATTTAAAACAAATTTTTATACATTTGTCTGTTTTAATCAAATTTTGAATGTTTATCAAACACTCAAAATTCTAATTTTGAATATCGGTAATCAAATTTTAATTAACATTCGGTAATAATGTTCGAATATTCAAATTTTATGTTTATTTTCAAATGTCAAATGGAATTTTAAAAAGCTAATTCAAAATAATGCAAATCCATTTAGAATGTTCCTAATATATTGAATATACAAATTCAAAAAATTCTAATGTGTATATTTGAACTATTATGAGCATTCAAAATCGAAAGCAACATTTGAAAATCAAAAATAACATTCGATTTTCAAATTTTAAATAATTTTCATTTTTATCAATATTAGATTGTGTAAAACGAATATCCAAAGGAATATTCGTTCTACCATTCGAATTTCAATTTAGTCATATTCGCCCATCCCTACCAATCAGTCACAATCATCATATTTGCATAGCCATCTGTCATTGGCTGTGCTCATCTCAGGAGCGGAAATGCATTGTATCTCTGGGTGCTGGCTTTGCAGGGGTTAAACACAGTTTTGTGCCAGCAATAGTGACATAATTAAGTGGTCAATTACAAACTTTTAGAAAAAGAAATCAAATGATTTCTCTACAAAAATCTCCATAGACTTCAATGGCGTTTTTCTGTTGAAAATCTTTAGATTTAGTATAGGTTGAACTCGATGGACTTCCTCCATTTTTCTAAAGGATTTTAATTGACCTTAAATTCTTTAACCCGTAAGAGCATTTTATTTTTGCAGTTTTATGCCCCTTAAAAAAAAATATGAAACAGAAATGTAAAAGTCATATACAGGACTTGCTTAAATATTATGGAATTATCTACGGAAGAACACATATTTAATATTTTACTTACCAGCACCAGATGTAACATGTATAGATATTACACAGATGTTACCGCCTTTTATAGATCTTCAGTAGTTCTCAGTTTCATTTCTGTGTAGTTACTTATTAATCCTTAGAGATAATTCTTAGATTACACTTTAACCCTTTCAGTGCTGATCCATATCTCATCTGAAAAATAGGTTTTTATACATTTTCCATTTAAATATGTTTGTTGGTTTTGTTTTGTTTTTCTGTAAGTTACCCACTTGATCAAATTTTGTTTTTTTAAAGACCAAGTTCTTAGATTTTTTTTTACAGACATACCTTAAAATGTAAAAAAAAACAAAAAAAACACAAACATGATTTGTTTTAAATATATTTGTGATTATAAAGTGTGGGTTAAACATTTGTAAACTTTGCAATAAAAAAACTGGTTCCTCGTTTAGCATAACTAATTCATATCTTCCGTAAAATAATACTAAAAGCTAATAGGATACAAAAAAAAAAAATTATAATAAAATTGTAATTATTTATTTTTTCACAATGTTTTTTATGCAGAAAATGTTTAGGAATAAAATATTAAGGTCTAGATTACGAGGGGAGCGCAAATATTGCGCTTATGCGAGCATGATATTTGCATTCCAGTCAGTAATACCATCGCACGTAAATGTGCGCTGGTATTACAAGTGCAGCACATAGACTCTGATGGGAGCCTCATTTTTATGCCGGCAGCCACGGTAAACAACCTAGCGCAGCACAGGGGGGTAATTTGGGAAGCATTGGACAGCAATAAATATATATATGTGTATATGCTTATATATATATTTATATATATGTTTATGTGTTTATATGTGCACAAAATTGCCAAACGGAACCTTATCGTCCACCTTGGTTTCTATAGTATCCTATTGCAGCAAACAAGACCACAAAAGTTGAGCAAAACACTTGTGTGTTAAGTGGTAAGGGAGAAAGGATCATATCTGGAAACTTTCCAATCGACGAGAGAGGACCTAAAAAGTGAGTAATAATAAGTTTATACTCTGAAGCGGTCTCTCTACAATGAATCACTTCAAATAACCTCTCAGTTTGGGTTTCTGGTGAAATTCTTGTGCAATGCTGCTCACTGGCCGCTAGTAGGGGTTGTCAATCATCCCTATCGTATCGGATTGGGATGATTTCAGTCCGCCACCAAAAATGTGGTGAAGTTAAAAAGCAGCTTCTTAACTTTAATTTCAGGTGGACCTGAAACGATGAGTCTCCGAAGCAGCATCAGCTGCTTAATAAATGGAGCCCTATACCTGAAATATCTGGCGGCAGATACAAAGACAGTATCAGTAGGGCCTTTATAGTTTTCAGCTTCATGTGGTTTCTCTGGCACTTTTTTTTCTATTTCTGTAGATTTTCCCCATCCTCTAAGGTCTCATCAGTAATGTGAGGTCTCATCAGTAATGTAATTTTACAAAGTTACATTTTACTTTGTGAATTTTTATAAGGGGGTCTCCTTGATGGAGTTACTGGTGTACCACAGGATGGGTGGAGGTGGAGGTACTGGTGTACCACAGGGTGGGTGGAGGAGGAGTTACTGATGTACCACAGGGTGGGTGGAGGT
Source organism: Bombina bombina (assembly GCF_027579735.1). Classification (NCBI taxonomy): domain Eukaryota; kingdom Metazoa; phylum Chordata; class Amphibia; order Anura; family Bombinatoridae; genus Bombina; species Bombina bombina. Next base: position 39,901,845 of record NC_069506.1, read on the forward strand.
GGAGTTACTGATGTACCACAGGGTGGGTGGAGGAGGAGTTACTGATGTACCACAGGGTGGGTGGAGGTGGAGTTACTGGTGTACCACAGGGTGGGTGGAGGTGGAGTTACTGATGTACCACAGGGTGGGTGGAGGTGGAGTTATTGGTGTACCACAGGGTGGGTGGAGGTGGAGTTACTGGTGTACCACAGGGTGGGTGGAGGTGGAGTTACTGATGTACCACAGGGTGGGTGGAGGTGGAGTTACTGGTGTACCACAGGGTGGGTGGAGGTGGAGTTACTGGTTTACCACAGGGTGGGTGGAGGTGGAGTTACTGGTGTACCACAGGGTGGGTGGAGGTGGAGTTACTGGTGTACCACAGGGTGGTTGGAGGTGGAGTTACTGGTGTACCACAGGGTGGGTGGAGGTGGAGTTACTGGTGTACCACAGGGTGAGTGGAGGTGAAGTTACAGGTGTTCCATGGGCAGGGCCAGGTGATCCAGGGGTGGGGTTAGGCAGTTGATGGACATGCCCTGACTCTTCAGCCCAATTGGTGGTGCACATTAGAAGACTGGGTGTGCACCCCTTGCCCCCCAGAACAGCTGCAGGTTCTAGATGTGTGTGATACATACAGTACATTATAATATAATGCTAAAAAAAAAACTTAGAATTTTGCCTGATTTCTCTGCATCCTGGCAAGTGTTTGACCATCAGGCCATGGTATGAGATATCCTTCAGTTGGAATATTTAAAGAGACTCATGAGATAGAAACACTAGGGACAATATGGTACTATTTATAACTGCCCCATGTGTTTTAACATTTAAAATTCTTCAAACACAAATTTAAAGGGACATTAAGCACCTTGAGATGGCAATATAAAATGATAAACTGTATATATAAAACATCTCTGCAATATACTTTTATTATTTATTTTGTCCCCTTTTCCTGTAATTCCATTTTGAAACTTTGAGCTTTTCAGTTCCTGTTAGAAATGGAAGTGCAGAACACTGCTGTATTCCACACAGCCATTGGCTGCACACTCTAGTGACCTATTTATAACTGTCCCTAATTGGCCACAGCAAAGAAGGTAACCTAAGTTACAACATGGCAGCTCCCATTGCTTTATAAACACTAAAAGTTTACACTTAGTTTGTTACTATTTAAATAACAAATTAAACTTTAAAAAATACATCTACATGTTATTCTCTAATCTTTTCTTTAAATGCATCATTCTATCTAGCATTTATTTAGTGTTTAAGGGTTCCATGCAAGCATTAGAGGCGGAAATGACCTGCAGTTTAGTTTCATTTCTCAAATGCACATAATGACTTTCACTTTAGTTTTCGTGTGATCTAAAAATAATTCTTTCCTGTTCTTGTTGATGATACCTAGAATTTATAGCATTTACACACAAATGTATGACGTAAATTGTGCAATAAAAACTAGAGTCACTGGTTTTATTGCATCAAATATGAAAACAAAACTTGTACCAGAGGTCAGGTTAATCCTCTGTTGTAATCTCTATCACACACCTATCGCCTGCACAGTGCGGTGAGTCTTTGATTCTCTCACATTCCCTCTGCCATAATAAGTCTGGCTTATCTTCAGGATTTAACAAACCTTTCTTTTTTTGCTAAAGCCACAAATGACATAAAATCCTTATTGCAAGAGTGAAAGTGATTGGATCTATAGTTGTCTTTATCTTGGCCAGTGAGCCAAGGACACTCCATGCAAAACTAAATTCAATTATGTTTTAATACTTTCCCCGAGCAAATCTGTCTGGTTGTACCCAACAGCCCCCACTTGTACCTATCAGCTTCAGTGATTAAAGTGTCATAATAGCTGACAAATTACATGCTGTAATTTGTTACATGCTCTCTTTTGTTACATGCTGTAATTTGTTACATGCTCTAATTTGTAACATGCTGTAATTTGTTACATGCTGTAATTTGTTACATGCTGTAATTTGTTACATGCTGTAATTTGTTACATGCTCTAATTTGTAACATGCTGTAATTTGTTACATGCTGTAATTTGTTACATGCTGTAATTTGTTACATGCTCTATTTTGTTACATGCTGTAATTTGTTACATGCTCTAATTTGTTACATGCTGTAATTTGTTACATGCTCTAATTTGTTACATGCTCTAATTTGTTAAATGCTCTAGTTTGTTACATGCTCTAATTTGTTACATGCTCTATTTTATTACATGTGCTATTTTGTTACATGCTGTATTTTGTTACATGCTGTATTTTGTTACATGCTGTATTTTGTTACATGCTCTCGTTTGTTACATGCTCTCTTTTGTTACATGCTCTATTTTGTTACATGCTCTAATTTGCTACATGATCTAATTTGTTACATGATCTAATTTGTTACATGCTCTCTTTTGTTACATGCTCTCTTTTGTTACATGCTCTATTTTGTTACATCCTCTAATTCGTTACATGCTCTAATTGTTTGCATGCTCTACTCTGTTGCATGCTCCTCACTATATCATGCCCCTTTAGGAATCTAATGGGTGAGTATACTAGATGCCTCTTATGCACCAGGATTTAAGAGAGACTTTAGCTCCCTAAAATAAGCACTGTTATGAAGCAAGTAAACCTTTTAAAACAGAAGGGGCCCCTCTTTCAAAGGATTGATGATTTGCACAGGTGGCTATCAGCTTATCACCATGCAACAGTGATCACCTGACAAAACAATAGACACATGGAGCAGCATCAGGGGTGACCCCAATAATATATAGACACACTTTTGACCCTTATTTAAAATCAGCAATTTGCCTCTTTCAAATTAGTTATCTTGTGTCTGTCTAACAGCCAGGTGATGACAAATCCCTCACAGCACCAGTTCTATATTGGGGGGTTCTTTATTATTATTAAATAAGGCAAATAGTGGGTGGAGTTTGGTTATTGATAAATAATTGCAGTAAAAAGAATGTTAATTTGTTTTAAAAATATTAAGACTTGGGGCGGAGTTAACTGCCATTACAGTCAGACGTGTCTTGCAGGAGCTCCGCTAAGGAATTGCTAATTTAAGTATTAAACTGCTTAAATCGCAAAACTTTTTAACCTGGAGGACCAGATAAGGAACAGATAACACATAAGGAGTCCAAGGAGGTTTTTTATACAGAGTACGGACTCCTAGGCTACAACTTCTATTGCCTGAGGCATAGCAGCGTCGGAGGATCGGGGCTCCGCTCCGACGGCTGCTCAGGAGACCGCACACTCATCATACACTAAGAAGACCTTCGTGCTTGTCACTGTCACAACTTGCTTCGTCCAGGTGCTGACAAGACTGCTAGCACTGTAAAGAAGCCGCGACCTCCCGGCACTGCACCTAACCCACGCGGCACACAAGTAAAGAGGAGATAGCCCTTGTCCACGGAGAAAGCAGGTGAGGGACTACAAATACACAGGGAAAAGACCTGAGCCTGAAATGTTTAATTATATTGAGCCACAGAGATAAATTGCCATATATATAGCTGCAGTGGAGACACAGCCTGTGAAGCAGACAAGGCAGGAAAAAATGCCATCTTTTATTTTTCTCTCTCTTCACTGCTTACACTGCAATTTAAATACCGGACTATCAATAAGCAACCTCAAAACACATTAAAGCCGCAAACGTTCACCACTCCTCTAGCTTGCCTATTATATAGCATTTCACAGTACTGGAATCCCCACTTTTAAGGGGGTGCAACTGAGAAATAAAGCTATCAGGTTCCTTTTTCGGCCCTTTCTCTAAGTAACAACTCAGTTCCCTGCCTTGACTCTGAGGTGCTAAAAACCTTGGAACAAGACGATACAGGTAACCTAATTTGAAGGCCAAATTAGACAATTGACGAAGGAACGGACATTTCAGGGGCCACACGGACTCCCAATTGCACGGCCTAACATCCTCACCCTTTATAGGGAGGATAATGTAAATCAACATGCCTAGAAAGGAAAGTGATGGCGAGATAAAGCACTGCAGAAAAACACTGTGGCTCTCATAAATAACCACTAATAGGAATGGACAGCTTTTCCTAATACTTCTCCCCTAAGCTATACCCTGATCCTGAGTATTTATTAAGAATACATCAAGCTTCTCAGCTTTGCTGATCCTGTGAAGCAGACATAAAACAAGCGATATCTAGAGAGAGGAGGACTGCTTCATGATGAAGAATAAAACAGTTAAGGAATGTTTATCAAAATCTCAAGCAAAACAAAAAGCCTTAGATAAAAGCCTTGCAGCTAACAACACTAGTCCTACAAAGAGCTCACAGGCTGAATCTGATCATAATAACACAACAACTCCTAATAAAGAACTCCTAATCCAGATAAAATCCTTATTCCAGGAGGAATTCAAATCTGCTATCTCTGTCATGCTCGGCTGAGTAGGTTCAGGGGTATGGAGCATGTGCAAGGTGATGGCTGAGTTAAGCTGAGAGGATGTGAAGAGGTGAGTAGGACTCAGTATACCAGAATGGAAACACAGAACAAAGAAGGTCTTAAAGAAACTTTACTAAGGTAATGCAAGGAAAACAAGAGGTAAAGCACATCGAGGTTATATTCCAAACTGATAACAAACAAACGAAAGTCTTTGTAAAAGAACAGTTCAAGCCGAAGTACTTCAACAGACACAGACGACCCTTACGAGTACTTGATATTAGGATAAAAGTGGGCATACACGGGTATTAGAGCCAGGGTACTTGGTATCATACGCCAGTATCTCGGTAAGGCAACTTGGTTTCAGGAACGGGCCGAGCATACGCCAGTATCTCGGTCAGGCAACTTGGTTTCAGGAACGGGCCGAGCAAACATAAACAGATACCTCTGGTGGCACAGGAAAAGAAAAAAAGTAGTAAGTGACTGCAATAGTAAGTGCACTTGTTGAGAATGTATGCTCCTCAAACACTTGATAAGTAAACAGACGACAGTTGGGACCCAGAGGCTAACCAGTTCCAGTTTGTTGCTACACACTTGTTATAGACTTATACACCTTTTAACTTCATCTGGGACTCCAATCTGCTGACTGATCTTATGTTACTTCAGTTTGTCACTATAGTTTGAGATAACGTTGAGATCCTCAGGATCCTCCCACCCCTTCCCTTTCACCTCCCACCTTCCTTCTCCCTTCCCCGCCTACCCACCTTCCCTCGCCACCCATCTTTCCTCAATATTCCCTCCCATGCCTCCCCGGAATAGTTCTGTACATGCTTAGTTGAAACATTAAAAGCATGCCATTAATCAGTTTCCTCACATAAATAGGTACGTCAGAATTACTGGTGTTCCTGTCCATGTGTTGTTGTTTTCTATGTTTGTTAAAATTGTTTTTTATTCTAAGTCATGCCTATCTACGATGCTTAATTTATTATGCAAATGCCTCATATATATTTGGTATTGCTTCCTATTTGTTTTCATTGAAAGTTTTTATCCTCTACTAAGATACAGCAAAGGAGTCTTCCTTGGCAATGGCACCCTCCAGCAGCTTTATGTGGGTCTCGGCTCTACGTATGGTAAAGCGGTACAACAGGTCAGGGGTTTTCTTGTACATCATGAAGTTTATTCTCGAATAAACTTCACCCTAAAGCCATTTTTTTCTCATCACTATGCCAATTAAGATAATCTCACACAACGTCAGAGGGCTCAACTCTGACATAAAACGCAAAAAGGCCATTAATGAATATAAATCTTTAAAAGCACATGTAGTGATGCTACAGGAAACACACTTCACCAGATCATATACACCTAAATATTGGGATAGAATATACCCTAGACAATACCATGCAATTAATTAAAAAAAGAAATGCTGAGTCACAATAATCTTTCATACCTCACTAAACTTTAAAGAAGAAACAGTAATAAGAGATAAGGATGGGAGATTCTTAATTCTTAAAGGCTTAATACAAGACACCCTGGTTTTACTGGTTAATGTCTATGCCCCCAATGAGCAACAATCTGTGTTTCTATCAAGACTTAGTAAACAAATCACACTATGGAAAAGGTATAAGACCATTATCGGGGGGGGCTTTAACACCACTATGGACAATAGAGTAGACAGGACGACCCCAAACATCCCGCAACATAAAACAACTAAATCACCAAGCAAAGTCTTAAAAGACTTTTCTCTGGATCATAACTTGATAGACTGTTGGCGAACACTTAACAAGGGTACACGTGATTACACATATTATTCTCCCATGCACAAAACACACTCTAGAATTGATTATGTATTTATGGGCCAGATAATGATACTCCTACTCACTAAAGTTTCAATTTCAAATTGTGCTTGGTCCGATCACTCCATAGTGGAAATCACTGTGTCAGGAATGATCAACCCAAATAGAGCAAAGTCATGGACACTAAATCCAAATTTACTACAAGATAGCTTGGTCATGAGCACCCTTCAGCAACAAATAAAGGAATTTATCTTACTCAACAAAGACACCACTTCAAACCCTATCTACGAATGTGGCGCATTGAAAGCCTATGTCAGAGGTCTATTGATCACAGAGTCCAGTAAACAACATAAACTTAGAGAAGCTCAGCTTAAAGAGTTAAGATCAGAGATTGACCTTCTACAGACCCAAATTCTAGATAATCCTGCCAAAGTTTTACTAAAACAATTAAAGACAAAAAATTAAAAACTAGACCATCTCATGAATAAAGATGCAATTAGGTCAATCAAAATGATTGATACACAATACTATATTTACAGTAATAAACCGGATAGGATGCTGGCCAACAAATTGAAAGAGTTTACTAGAGTTACCACAATCCCTCAATTACAGCTCCCTGACAATAAAACGACTAATGATCCATTATCCATCGCGAACACATTCGCAGATTATTTTCATAAATTATATAACCTCCCGCTAGACAAAGTAGACACAGATGAAACAACAGAATTGTACAAATTTTTAGAAGATTAAGCCTTACTCTCAATAACGGAAAAGAATAGGGAGTCCCTAAATAACCATATCACTTTCGAAGAAGTCAGAATAGGCATCAAAAATTTGAAAAGCTCAAACACACCAGGACCAGATGGGTACTCAGGAATTTTTTACAAACTAATGCAATTAATTTTAATACCACAACTGGTACAAGTATTTAATTCCATACTACAAGGCAAGGAGATGCTAATGGCAAGAATTGCAGTAATCCCGAAACCAGGCAAAAATAAGCAATATTGACAAAATTATAGGCCTATTTCTTTGATAAACCAAGGCATAAAACTATTTACAAAAATATTAGCAAATTGTCTTAACCCCATTCTTAATAATTTGATACATTTAGATCAGGTAGGATTCGTATCTAGTAGAGAAGCACCAGATAACACACGCAAAGTGATAGATTTGATTGACATTGCCACTGTCCAGGGAGCGCCTTCTCTGTTTCTTGCCCTAGATGCAGAGAAGGCATTCGATAGAGTTAATTGGAAGTATATGTTTGCTGTCCTTAAAAAGTAGGTATTACAGGAGCTTTCTACGACACCCTTGCTACTCTTTACTCATCCCCAACGGCATTTGTCAGACTGTCGGGCTACCATTCCAAATCAATACATATTAATAATGGCACTCGCCAAGGTTGCCCACTTTCGCCTCTGCTATTTGCACTCTGTATAGAACCATTGGCAGTCAAAATTAGAGACAATCATAATATTGCTGGTATTAACAATGGTGCACTGGAACACAAGTTGTCCCTATTCGGACGATATCATCCTGTCATTGTCCAAACCACTGTTGTCCCTTCCTCCCTTATACCAGATTTTGCAACAATTTGGAAGCCTTTCAGGCTATAAAGTCAACAAGGAAAAATGTGAGGCATTATGCATTAAGCTTCCACAACACACTAAGAAATTGCTGGAACTAAATTTCGCATTTAAATTGGCTAAAAAGTCCATCAAATATCTGGGAAACAATCTACCCACTAACATATACACCCTCTACCAAGCTAATTACGTCCCCATGTTTAAACACATTAGAGATTTAATTGCAAAATGAATCAAACTTAAAATCTCCCTATATGGCAGAATCATTTCCACTAAAATGACCTTATTACCAAAATTATTATACCTATTTAGAGCTCTCCCTATCTCAGTACCTAACCCAGAACTACATAAACTTCAAAGAGACCTGTTATGATTTATTTGACAGGGGAAAAGAGCTAGAATCAATAAAAAAGTGATGTGTACCAATAGGAGGGAAGGAGGGGTGGGAGTACCCAATTTAATCCCATATTATTATTCAGCGAGGATGTCCCAGACCTTACATTGGTTCAGAGGGTGTCAAGGAAAGCGATGGACTCATATTGAGTCAAACATTATGGGGACAGACTTCTTAGCTAGACTGCTATGGGCCCAAAATCTCACGAAATCCCCACAGAGTGGAAGTTATGTCTCAATTAATAATACAATTTATTTATGGAAGTTACTAAACTCTAAATTCTCCCTTACTCGAGATAGACCCAGATTAACCCCACTGGTGACCCTTAATTCCTCTGTAGATCTGAGAGTGCAACAGAAATGGTCTAATAAAGGACTTTACAGAATAGCAGACATTGTTATAGCAGATAAAATATTATTTTTCGAACAATATCAGAAATTAGACATCAATGATAAAAATATATGGTACCACTACCTACAGTAGACAAACGAAATACTAGGCAATACGAAACTTCTCCCAAATACAACTTTGGAAACACTATGCCTTACTACTTCCCAAATACGAGGAGCGATATCTATAGTATACTCAATTTTCAATTCCCTTCGTAGTGAAGTTAAAACTCAAACCATACTTAGATGGGAACGAGATATAGGCAAAACCTGGCCAATTAAAACATGGAACACAATCTTTTGAACGAATTATCCTTTATACAAAATGCACTGCTTATAAAAAAAACTTTATAAAAGTAGCTTTCAGATGGTATCTTCATCCCACTAGGTCGCATGAGTCAGAGGGCTCGCTATCTCACGTTTGCTATAGAGGATGTGGAGAAAGAGGTACATATATTTATATGTGGTGGGAATGTGAACTAATTAGAAAGATTTGGGATTCTACATCGAAACTATTAAGCTCAATTTTCCAAAAACAGATAACATTAACAGTAGAACATGCTTTACTTCACTTCCCGATCCCAGGTATCCCTAAGATTAATCTTAAATTAGTTATGCACCACAGTTAGAATTAGCGTGGCTCAATTCTGGAAGTCTACCCCACCTGACTTCTCCTTTATACATAATAAACTAGAGTATCACTACAATATGGCATGTGCAGCCACTGAAACCCTTAACGATACAGAGAGATTTTTAACAAGATGGGAACCTTTCATTATGTACTATGAATCGAATAGAAGACATAGGGAGTAAATGTATTACCATAAAAGTTCTGCATAAAAATACGAGCCAAGACCCACAACAAAGACAATTGCATCTGCAGTGGTTTTGAAGGTTAAAGAGTGGTATAGAGAGGCACAAAACCTTGTTCCTATGCCAAGACCTAGTAATGGTATTCACTTAAACCGAATGCATACACTTGAGGTTTGTTTTTGACTGTTGTATCTTGGTGCAAAAGATTGTATCTTATTAGAATTGTATCATCTAACACTTGAAAAATGTAAATCAAAATGTTTGACAAATGTATATTTTAAGTTATTTGTAAAAACTCAATAAAAACAATTTCAACATAAAAATATTAAGACTTGGCTGATATGTTATTCTATAGCAACACAACAGTAATGTCTGTAATTATTATCATCAAGATTACAGGTTGTGAGGTATGGCTATACCGCTGAAAGATTGGCCACTGTGCGCGTAATATGCAGGTCTCCCGTATTACAAGTCGCGGCGATACGGCTACACTGCTAGCATTTTAGCCTGTACGCAACTCTCCATTCCGCACTCAAAAAAATGACTTTTGAGTGTGGAATTTTTATTTCTCCTGTATTACAGGTTGTGCGGTCCGGCTATTACGCTAGCATTATAGCTAATACCGCCACAATCCATTCCACGATCTGAGACCAGTAGTTATGGATTTTGCAAAACAAAAATGTTTCACAAAATTCATAACAAAAATTTTACTAAGTACACTAACACCCATAAACTACCTATTAACCCCTAAACCGTCACCCCCATCACAAATACTATAATAACCCTATTAACCCCTAATTTGCTGCCCACCCACATTACAAACACTAAATAAACCTATTAACCCCTAAACCGCCGATCAACCATATCGCTACTACTAAAATAAATCTATTAACTCCTAAAACGCCGACCCTCCACATCGCTACTACTAAAATAAATGTATTAACCCCTAAACCGTCGCCCCCCCCACATCGCTACCACTAAAATAAATCTATTAACCCCTAAACATAACACCCCCAAACTTTAAATTAAACTTAAAATATAACCATCTTTAAATAAATAAAATCTTACCTGTGATTGTGAAATAAAATAAAGCTATGCTTAAACTATAAATTAAAAACAGATACTAAGCTATAAGCTTAAAGATAGAAAGGGCGCTGTGAGGCCAAAAGTATCATACCACCAATTGTTTAAAATTATATAAAAAATATATTTATTAGGATACAATAATATAACAACCTAAGAAGGGACGTCTCCCTGTGTATAGATAAAAATTAAAAACAGTTAGAGTATACTCATGCCAAAGAGCAAATTCTATAGATATATTGTAAATGCACCTTATTAAAGGTAGATAGAACACACAATAATGTTCAAATTCAGAGGATCGTATGTGACAGAAACAAAAACAGAACAGTTCGTTGGCCCACTGTCAGACAGTGAATCTTGCGTGGAGTACAGAGATCAAAATTCAGTTCAATTTCTATCAAGCGTGTGAGTAATGTGTAGGATGATAGTTCATTTCATACTCACTCATTAACAAAAAAAGGGGGTTAAATAAACTAGCGCTTAAGAGTTAATATCCCTTGCCTTATTCTCCTACTATCTACTTCCCAGATAGAAAGGTGTATAAAGTGAAAAAGTTATGGAGATTAGGCGCTTAATCTGCAAAAGGGATAAAGGTGTGTATGGAAGTCGTTAGCTAAATATGTAGAAAAAACTGGACCTTGGACAGAATAAGTGAAAAATTCTTCTACAATTTATTTTCAAAATAAAAACATGATAATACCAAGATAAAATAAATCACAATCCCTAAGTGTTGCAACACTATATCGATCAATTCATAAAATTTCTAAAATTCAGATATACATTTGTTTCATACACCAATAAAAGGATTTATCTGCTCTTTTGTATCCTTTGTTCAAAGATTTTAGATAGAATGTATTCTTTTATTTCAACACAATTAATAATATTTGTCTCTATTCGATATTTTATATCTATATTTCATCAACTTTAAAATTACAAATATGTAGCAAAAACTAACAATTAGTTAAAACAATTTAAATGTAAGACTGATTATAAATGGTGTCCCCACAATGGCTGTTTACTTATATTGGTTGTAATTTTGTGTATCTAAAAAGTTCATCAAAGCATTTGTAAGTAATTGGAGATAAATTACTGACGGCTGTGTTCTTTATCCTTATATTTATGTTGTGATAAATTACGGTTTCACAGTTACCTCTTTGTATCCTCAGTGAGCTTAATTTGTAGAAAAGGAATGTTCCAAACAGTGTTTAGGGGTGATTTTCTTACCCTCTCTTGTGAGCTGTTACTACTCACGGCTTCCCGGCGGTTCCTATGTGTCCTCAGTTTGACTCTCAGACAAGGGGTTCCGGTAGGTAATTTTCCTTTGTGTTACCTTGTCACTGGTCCTTGTAGAAAGTGCTCTGATTACAGCACCAAACTGTAGACAATCCTTTTGTTTCTGTAACTTGCGCAAGTTAGCTTTTGTGTTTGTAGTTCCTCAATCTCCTGCACTTAAGTACTTCTGTACGCAGGAGAAAAATAGGCTTTTTCTTTCTTGGTGTTCACACAGATATCAACAACATGTTTCGCCAGCAACCCTGGCTTTATCAAGATAAAGTGTAATCACACCTTACACCTTTATATAGCACTGACTTGATTTCCATTGGTCCATTCACTGCTTCTGTTTTTCTTTTCCACTGGGTCCTAGAGTCCTTTTTGGCGTTTTGCCCTCCCTTGGGCTTATTATCCCAAAGCCCAAGGGAGGGTGAAACGCGTCGCTTGTTTATGTGACACTGCAGCTTTATAACCCAGTAATCCCCAGGGGGATTATTGAACAGGGTTTTTTTAAACATGTTTGTTATGTGATTCAACCTGCTTATGTGTAGTGTTACTTAGGCTCATGGCTTTGTGGAACATAACGGCCTTTGTAAGTGACGTGGCCTTTAAGGTCGGGCGTGCTTTTTTTGGACTGTACGGTTCACCTTGTGGTACGGTTCACTTTGTGACCGGGCGTGGTTACGTTTTTGGCTCCCATTTGCGTATTCCTGACTGTGTGGCAACGGAAAAATTCTGGTCCGCTGGTGTCTGGTTCCTAGGAGGTTGTGAGTGCCCCAGCCATTGTGGCTGTCAGGTGCCGTTTATATTTTTCTTATTTGGTCCATCTTTTTGTATTCAATATCCCAGTTATGGAGGATTCTGATGTTGAGATTTCGAAGTCTTGGATTCAGATTCTACTTCTTGCGAAGAATGCAAATTGGCCCCGATGACACATGTCAGTCAGTTATGTTCCTTAGGCCGTCTTAGAGTACCCAATTCCTCGGGATCGGAGAATCAAGGGGCCACTGAGCCATCCGCCTCTGGGGGTTCTGTCCACCGAGTGGCGAGTCCCCTACCGCTCCCTACTACTACACGTGCAGGTAATCGAGATTATGCTTATCCTTCCCTGGATGGTGGTCTGTTTCCTCTGGAGGTTGCGGCATGTTTCCGCATTAACATACTTATGGCGATAGGACATCTGCAACTTCTAGAAGTCTGCTTGCAATTATGTCCGTGTTCCGTTGACCCGGGCCCCCCAGGCATGGGATGGCCTGTTCAGCTCTCTGGGGAAGCGACTGCCCCTGAGGCTCCGGCGGAGGTGTGCTGTGCTTTTCATTATAGACTGGCGTGCCTTCGTGTTCTGCTAAGGCACAATTTGGCATTGTTGGAGGATCCCATTCTTAATGGATATAGGAATCCTCAGTTTTCTACTTCGAATAGCTCTCATAATTAGATATAAGGGGATGAAGTAATCTTCTTATAGTCTTGTTTATTTAATATCCTTTCCAGTTTTGAACTTGGAAAAACAGGGCCCCTGTTGGGCTGGTCCTGCGGGTGTGCCTGTTCTTCTTGGGCGATAACCTACTGGTTGCATTTTCTTTATTTTTATCCGGTTAGGATGATTTTTATTTTGATTAAAGCTCATGTTTGTTATATATTTCCTTCAGAAATTTTCATTCCTGGAATCGATACTTGTGACTTCTTGGTCGCATTGTTTACTTCTACGGAAGTTATTCTAAGGACATGTTTAGTCCTATGTTTGTCTGTTTATTTATTTCTCCCTCTCTGGGGGTGAATATTTGCGGCCTTGACAGTTATGGCCCTGGTTGCAGGCTGGTCTTGCTTGGGTTCAGATCCTTCTGTGTTGTGGCCTATTCAGACATGTGGCGCCTGTTCTGCCTGGCTGATCTGGTTAAGGCGCAGAGTGCTCACATTATTATTTATGTTTTCTTGTTCTTTGTTTACAAGTTTACAAGTTTCAGCTAAGCATTCTGAGAGGACTTGAGGGTCTGTGAAGCATGGGGGATTGGGTCAGTCCTCATTAGCCTTTCAAGCTGGTAGACTGGGACTCGGTGGAGTTACGCTGCGACACACTCAGTTGCTTGCGATTTTCCATCGGGACTTAGAGTGTTTCATTCCCCATTTGGGTTGAGGGTTTGGAGGATTTAGGGCCTCCTTGCCGCCGGTTCCAGGCGGTCTTGCCTTCAGGGGCTCTTTAGACTTGTCCTTTTGGACTTGTTCCTTTTGAGGTGCTCTTCCTTTGGGTCGAGGCCTCTGGGCTTTTGTCCGTTTCTCCTTGTGGTTTTGACCACCTTGTGGAAGGGCCTTGTGGCTTTTTCCTACTTTGGGAGTTAGTTGTTTCCCTATCAGGGATGATAGGCTGTGTTGTCTCCTTATCCAGGCTCTGCTTAGGGGTTTTTCTACCGGGGTTTGGGATGCTCTGCATTCTTTTTCCTTGGGTGTGGTCCTCTGGTTACGTACTCGGAGGTGATTGTGGAGACTAGCCTTTGTTCTACTTGCTCTTCGGGTGACCTTGTTCTCAATGTTTTTCCTTGGTCTTGGAGGTCTAGGGTCTCTGTCATGCCCTAGCTCCTTTTTGGAGTGATGGACTCCTGCAAGAGGTGTTCTCTTCCTTTTGGGTTGGGATTACGAGTGAGTCTTGTTCCCATTCTCCGGGTTAGTCCGGTTGTTTCCCCTGTGCAGTCTGTTTTTTTATTTCAGACAGGGTTTTTGTGTTCCCTGGGGTGTTGTTTGTTTTACACAATTCTGGGACTCGGGCCTATAGTTTGTCTTGGTCAGCTCAACGGCTTCTCTACTTGGATCCGCTGTGGGTGCTGCAAATTCTTCTCATGTGCTTATCTGGCATTTTACCGGACACTTATAATCCTAGGGCTGGTCTAGCTAGTTGAGCTGCTAGCAGCTTGGACAGGATTTCTGGGTGCTTATGCTCCTTTGAGCTTGCCTTGTTATTGAACATAATGGGTTCCCCTTCTTGGGGAGTTCTTTCTTGGTTCCTCAGTGGTGTCTGGATGATTTTGATTCAGCTCAGTCTATGGCTTCATGTCTTGTATGCATGTGCGCTATTCTTTATCTGTGCTCTACCTTTGGGGGGGTAGTTTTGTCCTCCTTAAGGAGGTGAGGTTCAATCACTCTGGAGGGTGGTTGTCCTGTCCTGTGTGCAGGAGGTTGGAACAGATGTTTTTATCCTGTAAAGGGTGGTCAGTTCCTTCAGTGGGGATGTAGTCTCCTGGTTGAGCCTGTCATTGAGTATCCTGCTAGATCTCATTGGGTTCTACTGTCTTTTTCCCGACCATTTCTATGTCTATTTCCCGACCATTTCTATGGGATTCTCTTGGGGAGTACCTATTTGTAAGAGCTATTTGGGTTGGCTCCCAAGCTCTGTTGGGGTGGCTGAGTCCATCCCATTCTGTCCTTTTTAGGGGCTGGTGTTTGGGGTCCTTTCTGTTCCCCCAATTTTTTCAGCCCTGCCTGACGCTTGAGCTGGTCCGGTGTGGAGCAGGATCTGGGATCTGTTGTTCCTTCTTCAGGTCTTGAAGATACGATGAGCCTCTTGAGGTTTCTGTGCTTCTCTCTGTTCAAGATCTGTGTGTAGGTCTGGCGACTTTTAGATAGTCTGTGATGTGCCCACTGTTTAATGGATGTTTAGCGGTCTGATGGTTAGTGTTTGTGATCTATCTTCAGCTGCTTTCAGTGTCATCCTGGTATGACAGCAGTGTGTGTTGACTCGGGTTTTTGCTACCTGGGTTTGCTGCATATGTTTCGGTTTCTGAATATTTCGATATTCTGAATTTCTGGCGACTTGAGCGCTCTGTCTTTGGTTGTCTTTTTGGGTTGCACTGTATTTAGGAGAAGTTTTCCTCTCTGTTTTTGATTCCCGGTCTTAACCTTGTGGTTTCTGTTTAGTCTGGGGTCTGGGCGTTGCCTTCCCTTGTTTACCCTCAATTCTAGGGGTTTTTTTTCCTTGTGGTACCCTATTTGGGATCTTCCGGGAATCTTTGCTGGTTTTATCCATATCCTCTCCTTTTTGGGAGTTTTGGTTGTGTTACCTTTTTCTAGTAAGGGGTGTCCTGTCGGGGACCGACTGCTGGACTGTGTCACCTGGAGGAGTGTTAGCTCAGTCGGGTCTTTTTTCTGCGGTCTCTAGCTAGGCTTATGGACTATCTGCGGATTAGTGTTTTAGGGACATTTTCCTTTTTCAAGGTTTTTTTTTCTCAGCTTCGGATGAAGCGAGTTTCTTATTGGGTAATGGTTTTCAGGCCTGGTGCCCTCAGAATGGGCCCCCTTTTCTACCCTCCCGTTTTTAGCATTCAGTGTCCTCTGTAGCTTGGGTATTGTTTTCCCAAAAGTAATGAATCCAGCTGTGGACTCTTTCCATTTATGAAGAAAAACTTAAATTATGCTTACCTGATAATTTTATTTTCTTCAGATGGAAAGAGTCCACAGCTCCCCGCCCGTATTTTTTCTGTGGGGCGTCTGTTGTTTTTTATTCTTCTGGCACCTTTTCACCTGATATTTCTTCTACTGTTCCTTGTTGTTCGGCAGAATGACTGGAGGATGAGGGAAGTGGGAGAGATATTTAAATCTTTGGCTGGGGTGTCTTTGCCTCCTCCTGGTAACCAGGTTCTGAATTCCCAAAAGTAATGAATGCAGCTGTGGACTCTTTCCATCTGAAGAAAATAAGGTAAGCATAATTTAAGCTTTTTAGGGAATTACCTAAAAAAAACAACTCTTTTACATAAAAAAATTACAAAGTCCCCCCCTAACAGTAAACTCCCCACACAACCAACCCCCCAAAATAAAAAACCTAATCTAAAAAACCTAAGTTATCCATTACCCCTAAAGGGGCATTTGTAAGGGCAATTCAAATCAGCCAATAGGATAAGAGCTACTTAAATCCTATTGGCTGTTCAAATCTTGCATTCAAGCTTCAGTGTGAATCGCATGAAGAGGAGCCTCCACGCCGCTGAGGACCGCCTCCGCTGAAGAGGACTAGCGCTCCAGATGAGGACAAGCGCTCCGGATCCATGCATTGCCGAAGACTGCTCCGCACCTCCGGGAAGAAGATAGAAGATGGTGCCGCACTGGAAGAAGATCTTCGCCACCTGGATGAAGACTTTGCTCCGCCTGGACTTTTTGTTTTTATAGTGCTATAAGATTAGGTTTAATTTTTATTATTTTTGATAATTTAGTTTTCTACTTTTTGCAATCTTAGATTTGTTTTATTTTTCATAATTAGTTTTTATTATTTTTTGTAATGTTAGATTATTTATTTTTATTTCTTCGTAGTGTTAGGATTTTTTAATGTAATTTAGTTTTTTTTAGTTTTTTAATATTAATAGGTTAATTTATAGTTTAAGCTTAGGTTAATTTTATTTAACAGGTAAGTTTTTATTTATTTTAAGATAGTTATATTGTAAATTTAATTTAAAGTTAGGGGATGTTAGGTTTAGGGGTTAATAGTTTAATTTAGTATGTTGCGATGTGGGTGTTTGGCGGTTTAGGGGTTAATAGTTTTAGTTTAGTATTAGTGATGTGGGGGCCGGCGGTTTAGGGGTAATAGGTTTATTATAGTAGTTGCGATGTGGGGGCCGGCAGATTAGGGGTTAATAGGTTTATTTTAGTAGTTGCCGATGGGGGGCGGCGGTTCAGGGGTTAATAATTTTATTTAGTGTCAGGGGGGGAGGGGCGGTGGATTAGGGGTATTTAGACTAGGGTTTTATGTTAGGGTGTTAGATTTTTACATAACTTTCTTTTCCCCATAGACATCAATGGGGATTGCTTTGCGGCGATCGCCATTCCGCGATCACAGGTGTTAGTGTTTTTCTCTCCATTGATGTCTATGGGGGAAAATGTGCACGAGCACATCAACTCAGGCCTTGACTTTTGTGTGGTATGGAGCTTGCAGCACAAGGAGGTTTTGTTGAAACTTGTAATGGCAGCCCTATGGAGAGTGCGATACTGACATTTTTTTTTCCTTATTTACGTTACGTACCGGGTGTAGCGCACAACTTGTAATCATGCTGATTGTATTTACTGTCCCTTTAAGCTACCTGTCTCGGAAATACTATGTCATTTTAAAATGTATCTAATATTTTTAAAAGTTAAACATTTTTATTATTTATTGTTACTGAATATAGGTATAAAATCCTACAGTTTGCTGTTTTGGGAAGGTGAACTGAAGTAAAAAGTGGGACAATAAAATGTGTGAAATATTTAAGAAATAATAATTTCTATTTACTATGTATGCCACAGAAAATGACTCAAAAAGGTAATTTGTTTTGCATTTCATATGGTAGCGTTTTCCCATATTATGGTATATCTGCAAACTCAAGTTATTTTCTAAAAATGCTTCGTCTGCTGGAAAAAAAGCTGTCATTTATGTGATTATATGATTTTTATGAAACAATCTGAAATGTATGTGTAAATGAAATGAGGGCCAAATTACAGAAAGAAAACTCTAGCACTGGGGTGCCAAATAGGGTTAATTCTCTCCTAAAGTGAGTTGGGATCTAGGATGGACAAAGACTGCAGGGAAAATGGTTCCATAGTTCAAATGCAATAAAAATTTCTCTACAGTTTTCAATACTGTTGCAGATTAGATTTCCTACTGTCAGTATAGGTATAAAATAAAATACTGATACTGTGTGTGTGTGTATGTATATATATATATATATATATATATATATATATATATATATATATATATTATCCTCATTCCATAAGGCCCTCTCCATGTACAATCGTAATTAATACTTTATTAGTAAAAAATTTGGGATGGTGCCCCATCATATATACAGCTACACATATATATACAACTTGCCCCCATAAATACACCACCTGAAGTGACAAAGCCATCCTCCGGGGATCACCGTTGGCGCTACTTAAATGCAACTGTGCATGCGCCCGGTCGGCTACAAGACCACAAAGAGGACAAATCTAAAAAAGCAAATACAAAAATTGGGTTAAATTCACCATATTCAGGGTGCCTATACAATATATCTCTTTCAACTTTAGTAACATCCTCACTGGTGCATCTCAACAATAGCTGACTAATGCACTTCTATTTATAGCCTATACCTTAAAGGGACATGAAACCCAAACATTTTCTTTCCTGATTCACATAGAGAATACAATTTCTTTCATGTAATTAGCAAGAGTCCATGAGCTAGTGACGTATGGGATATACATTCCTACCAGGAGGGGCAAAGTTTCCCAAACCTCAAAATGCCTATAAATACACCCCTCACCACACCCACAAATCAGTTTTTACAAACTTTGCCTCCTATGGAGGTGGTGAAGTAAGTTTGTGCTAGATTCTACGTTGATATGCGCTCCGCAGCAAGTTGGAGCCCGGTTTTCCTCTCAGCGTGCAGTGAATGTCAGAGGGATGTGAGGAGAGTATTGCCTGTTTGAATACAATGATCTCCTTCTACGGGGTCTATTTCATAGGTTCTCTGTTATCGGTCGTAGAGATTCATCTCTTACCTCCCTTTTCAGATCGACGATATACTCTTATATATATACCATTACCTCTACTGATTTTCGTTTCAGTACTGGTTTGGCTTTCTACAAACATGTAGATGAGTGTCCTGGGGTAAGTAAGTCTTATTTTCTGTGACACTCTAAGCTATGGTTGGGCACTTTTTTATTAAAGTTCTAAATATATGTATTCAAACATTTATTTGCCTTGACTCAGGATGTTCAACATTCCTTATTTTTCAGACAGTCAGTTTCATATTTGGGATAATGCATTTGAATCAATCATTTTTCTTACCTTAAAAATTTGACTTTTTTTCCCTGTGGGCTGTTAGGCTCGCGGGGGCTGAAAATGCTTCATTTTATTGCGTCATTCTTGGCGCAGACTTTTTTGGCGCAAAAAATCTTTTCTGTTTCCGGCGTCATACGTGTCGCCGGAAGTTGCGTCATTTTTTGACGTTCTTTTGCGCCAAAAATGTCGGCGTTCCGGATGTGGCGTCATTTTTGGCGCCAAAAGCATTTAGGCGCCAAATAATGTGGGCGTCTTATTTGGCGCTAAAAAAATATGGGCGTCGTTTTTGTCTCCACATTATTTAAAGTCTCATTTCTCATTGCTTCTGGTTGCTAGAAGCTTGTTCCTTGGCATTTTTTCCCATTCCTGAAACTGTCATTTAAGGAATTTGATCAATTTTGCTTTATATGTTGTTTTTTTCTCTTACATATTGCAAGATGTCTCACGTTGCATCCGAGTCAGAAGATACTTCAGGAAAATCGCTGTCTGGTGCTGGAACTACCAAAGCTAAGTGTATCTGCTGTAAACTTTTGGTAGCTGTTTCTCCAGCTGTTGTTTGTATTAATTGTCATGACAAACTTGTTAATGCAGATAATATTTCCTTTAGTAAAGTACCATTACCTGTTGCAGTTCCATCAACATCTAATGTTCAGAGTGTTCCTGATAACATAAGAGATTTTGTTTGTGAATCCATCAAGAAGGCTATGTCTGTTATTCCTCCTTCTAGTAAACATAAAAAATCTTTTAAAACTTCTCTTTATGCAGATGAATTTTTAAATGAACATCATCATTCTGATTCTAATGACTCTTCTGGCTCAGAGGATTCTGTCTCAGAGGTTGATACTGATAAATCTTCATATTTATTTAAAATGGAATTTATTCGTTCTTTACTTAAAGAAGTACTAATTGCTTTAGAAATTGAGGATTCTGGTCCTCTTGATACTAAATCTAGACGTTTAGATAAGGTCTTTAAATCTCCTGTGGTTATTTCAGAAGTTTTTCCTGTTCCTGGTGCTATTTCTGAAGTAATTTCCAGAGAGTGGAATAATTTGGGTAATTCATTTACTCCTTCTAAACGTTTTAAGCAATTATATCCTGTGCCGTCTGACAGATTAGAATTTTGGGACAAAATCCCTAAAGTTGATGGGGCTATTTCTACCCTTGCTAAACGTACTACTATTCCTACGGCAGATGGTACTTCGTTTAAAGATCCTTTAGATAGGAAAATTGAATCCTTTCTAAGAAAAGCTTATCTGTGTTCAGGTAATCTTCTTAGACCTGCTATATCATTGGCTGATGTTGCTGCAGCTTCAACTTTTTGGTTGGAAACTTTAGCGCAACAAGTAACAGATCATGATTCTCATAATATTATTATTCTTCTTCAACATGCTAATAATTTTATCTGTGATGCCATTTTTGATATTATCAGAGTTGATGTCAGGTTTATGTCTCTAGCTATTTTAGCTAGAAGAGCTTTATGGCTTAAAACTTGGAATGCTGATATGTCTTCTAAATCAACTCTACTTTCCCTTTCTTTCCAGGGTAACAAATTATTTGGTTCTCAGTTGGATTCTATTATCTCAACTGTTACTGGTGGGAAAGGAACTTTTTTACCACAGGATAAAAAATCTAAGGGTAAAAACAGGGCTAATAATCGTTTTCGTTCCTTTCGTTTCAACAAAGAACAAAAGCCTGATCCTTCATCCTCAGGAGCAGTTTCAGTTTGGAAATCATCTCCAGTCTGGAATAAATCTAAGCCTTCTAGAAAAGCAAAGCCAGCTTCTAAGTCCACATGAAGGTGCGGCCCTCATTCCAGCTCAGCTGGTAGGGGGCAGGTTACGTTTTTTCAAAGAAATTTGGATCAATTCTGTTCACAATCTTTGGATTCAGAACATCGTTTCAGAAGGGTACAGAATTGGTTTCAAGATAAGACCTCCTGCAAAGAGATTTTTTCTTTCCCGTGTCCCAGTAAATCCAGTGAAAGCTCAAGCATTTCTGAAATGTGTTTCAGATCTAGAGTTGGCTGGAGTAATTATGCCAGTTCCAGTTCTGGAACAGGGGCTGGGGTTTTATTCGAATCTCTTCATTGTACCAAAGAAGGAGAATTCCTTCAGACCAGTTCTGGATCTAAAAATATTGAATCGTTATGTAAGGATACCAACATTCAAAATGGTAACTGTGAGGACTATCTTGCCTTTTGTTCAGCAAAGGCATTATATGTCCACAATAGATTTACAGGATGCATATCTGCATATTCCGATTCATCCAGATCACTATCAGTTCCTGAGATTCTCTTTCCTGGACAAGCATTACCAATTTGTGGCTCTGCCGTTTGGCCTAGCTACAGCTCCAAGAATTTTTACAAAGGTTCTCGGTGCCCTTCTGTCTGTAATCAGAGAGCAGGGTATTGTGGTATTTCCTTATTTGGACGATATCTTGGTACTTGCTCAGTCTTTACATTTAGCAGAATCTCATACGAATCAACTTGTGTTGTTTCTTCAAGATCATGGTTGGAGGATCAATTCACTAAAAAGTTCATTGATTCCTCAGACAAGGGTAACCTTTCTGGGTTTCCAGATAGATTCAGTGTCCATGACTCTGTCTTTGACAGACAAGAGACGTCTAAAATTGATTTCAGCTTGTCGAAACCTTCAGTCACAATCATTCCCTTCGGTAGCCTTATGCATGGAAATTCTAGGTCTTATGACTGCTGCATCGGACGCGATCCCCTTTGCTCGTTTTCACATGCGACCTCTTCAGCTCTGTATGCTGAATCAATGGTGCAGGGATTACACAAAGATATCTCAATTAATATCCTTAAATCCGATTGTACGACACTCTCTGACGTGGTGGACAGATCACCATCGTTTAATTCAGGGGGCTTCTTTTGTTCTTCCGACCTGGACTGTAATTTCAACAGATGCAAGTCTTACAGGTTGGGGAGCTGTGTGGGGATCTCTGACGGCACAAGGAGTTTGGGAATCTCAGGAGGTGAGATTACTGATCAATATTTTGGAACTCCATGCAATTTTCAGAGCTCTTCAGTCTTGGCCTCTTCTGAAGAGAGAATCGTTCATTTGTGTTCAGACAGACAATGTCACAACTGTGGCATATATCAATCATCAAGGAGGGACTCACAGTCCTCTGGCTATGAAAGAAGTATCTCAAATTCTGGTTTGGGCGGAATCCAGCTCCTGTCTAATCTCTGCGGTTCACATCCCAGGTATAGACAATTGGGAAGCGGATTATCTCAGTCGCCAAACGTTGCATCCGGGCGAATGGTCTCTTCACCCAGAGGTATTTCTTCAGATTGTTCAAATGTGGGAACTTCCAGAAATAGATCTGATGGCGTCTCATCTAAACAAGAAACTTCCCAGGTATCTGTCCAGATCCCGGGATCCTCAGGCGGAGGCAGTGGATGCATTATCACTACCTTGGAATTATCATCCTGCCTATATCTTTCCGCCTCTAGTTCTTCTTCCAAGAGTAATCTCCAAGATTCTGAAGGAATGCTCGTTTGTTCTGCTGGTAGCTCCGGCATGGCCTCACAGGTTTTGGTATGCGGATCTTGTCCGCATGGCCTCTTGCCAACCGTGGACTCTTCCGTTAAGACCAGACCTTCTGTCGCAAGGTCCTTTTTTCCATCAGGATCTCAAATCCTTAAATTTAAAGGTATGGAGATTGAACGCTTGATTCTTGGTCAAAGAGGTTTCTCTGACTCTGTGATTAATATTATGTTACAGGCTCGTAAATCTGTATCTAGAGAGATATATTATAGAGTCTGGAAGACTTATATTTCTTGGTGTCTTTCTCATCATTTTTCTTGGCATTCTTTTAGAATTCCGAGAATTTTACAGTTTCTTCAGGATGGTTTAGATAAAGGTTTGTCCGCAAGTTCCTTGAAAGGACAAATCTCTGCTCTTTCTGTTCTTTTTCACAGAAAGATTGCTAATCTTCCTGATATTCTTTGTTTTGTACAAGCTTTGGTTCGTATAAAACCTGTCATTAAGTCAATTTCTCCTCCTTGGAGTTTGAATTTGGTTCTGGGGGCTCTTCAGGCTCCTCCTTTTGAACCCATGCATTCATTGGACATTAAATTACTTTCTTGGAAAGTTTTGTTCCTTTTGGCGATCTCTTCTGCCAGAAGAGTCTCTGAATTATCTGCTCTTTCTTGTGAGTCTCCTTTTCTGATTTTTCATCAGGATAAGGCGGTGTTGCGAACTTCTTTTGAATTTTTACCTAAGGTTGTGAATTCCAACAACATTAGTAGAGAAATTGTGGTTCCTTCATTATGTCCTAATCCTAAGAATTCTAAGGAGAAATCGTTGCATTCTTTGGATGTTGTTAGAGCTTTGAAATATTATGTTGAAGCTACTAAGTCTTTCCGAAAGACTTCTAGTCTATTTGTTATCTTTTCCGGTTCTAGAAAAGGCCAGAAAGCTTCTGCCATTTCTTTGGCATCTTGGTTGAGATCTTTAATTCATCATGCCTATGTTGAGTCGGGTAAAACTCCACCTCAAAGGATTACAGCTCATTCTACTAGGTCAGTTTCTACTTCCTGGGCGTTTAGGAATGAAGCTTCGGTTGATCAGATTTGCAAAGCAGCAACTTGGTCCTCTTTGCATACTTTTACTAAATTCTACCATTTTGATGTGTTTTCTTCTTCTGAAGCAGTTTTTGGTAGAAAAGTACTTCAGGCAGCGGTTTCAGTTTGAATCTTCTGCTTATGTTTTTATTAAACTTTATTTTGGGTGTGGATTATTTTCAGCAGGAATTGGCTGTCTTTATTTTATCCCTCCCTCTCTAGTGACTCTTGCGTGGAAAGATCCACATCTTGGGTAGTCATTATCCCATACGTCACTAGCTCATGGACTCTTGCTAATTACATGAAAGAAAACATAATTTATGTAAGAACTTACCTGATAAATTCATTTCTTTCATATTAGCAAGAGTCCATGAGGCCCACCCATTTTTTGTGGTGGTTATGATTTTTTTGTATAAAGCACAATTATTCCAATTCCTTATTTTTATATGCTTTCGCACTTTTTTCTTATCACCCCACTTCTTGGCTATTCGTTAAACTGATTTGTGGGTGTGGTGAGGGGTGTATTTATAGGCATTTTGAGGTTTGGGAAACTTTGCCCCTCCTGGTAGGAATGTATATCCCATACGTCACTAGCTCATGGACTCTTGCTAATATGAAAGAAATGAATTTATCAGGTAAGTTCTTACATAAATTATGTTTTTAAGCAACTTTCCAATTTACTTCCATTATTTAATTTGCTTCCTTCTCTTGTTATCCTTTGCTGAAAGGTATATCTAGCAACGAAGGTTCTAGCTGCTGATTGGTGGCTGCATATATATACTAATTGTCATTGGTTAACCATGTGTTTAGTCAGCAACCAGTAGTGCATTGCTGCTTATTCAGCAAAGCATACAAAGAGAACGAAGACAAATGGATAATAGAAGTTAATTAGAAAGTTGCTTAAAATGTTATGCTCTATCTGAATCATGAAATAAATAATTTGGGTTTCATATCCCTTTAAGATTACTTTCATAGAACCTTAGTCCTTTACATGACTGACTCATTATCATTTACAATCACTAGATCTTATTACTAATAGTGATAATCTATAAATATAATGACTGCGACTTCACCGGGTGTCGTTGCATCTAAGCTTATTTGCTGGGTATCGTAATCATTGAAAACATTGCAGATCTAATTGAGTTTTCAAACCCTTAGGGATTAAAGTATCAAGTGTATGTATCCATTTGGATTTCATTTGCAACAGCATTTTACATCTGCTACCTCCTCTATAAGGGGGTAGAATGTGATCTAGGATATATTTCTCAATACAGACACTGAATGTTTAGCCACTAGGAAGCTGACATTGTATAAGCATTTTCACACTTCTGTTGATCCTAGTGATGAGGATGATGACATATTAAATGTTGCCACGGTGGATAATGTGAGTTCACCCATTCCCAATACCACAGTTCCGGGTATTAATTTTAGTACAAATTTTG
Organism: Bombina bombina; assembly: GCF_027579735.1. Classification (NCBI taxonomy): domain Eukaryota; kingdom Metazoa; phylum Chordata; class Amphibia; order Anura; family Bombinatoridae; genus Bombina; species Bombina bombina. The sequence goes on from NC_069506.1 coordinate 39,927,331, forward strand.
ATTTCAAAGATATTTCCACTTTGGAACAATTAAAAATTCTGGAAGTCAAAAGTAATGGGGTGGATGACTCACATATACCGAAGCCCAAAAAAGCAAAATCAACCTTTTATCCCACCCATTCAAGAGGTACACACATCAATCTATTTCAAAAACAAGTAGAAAAGGAAATTATTGAATTGGGTAATCAAAAAACATCTAGTAACTACCATGGTAACCTTAGCAATAGACAAAAAGCGGCCATTAAACAACTAGAAAGCCAACAAGATTTGGTGATACGTACATCAGATAAGGGTGGGAATGTGGTTGTGATGGGCAAGAAACAATACATTGAGGAGGCGTATAGGCAACTTAATGATGGTAAAACGTATAGAAAGCTAACTTCCAACCCTGAAAAATAATTCTCCAGGAAGCTTGACAGATTACTTGATGAGGCCCTACCTTAAGGTTTTATAACAAAAGAGGACCATTCATCTTTAATACCATTACATCTTGTGACGCCGATCTTTCACCACCTACCTAAACTACATAAGGATTCAGTCAACCCACCAGGTCGCCCAATAATATCTGGGGTTGGCTCATTATTTGAGCCTTTATCTGAGTGGGTTGACTCAATTCTGCAACCCTTGGTTCAAGGTTTGAGTAGTTATTTGAGGGATTCTTCCCATCTTCTTACAATCTTAAATGATATTGAATGGAAAACGGACTATAGGTGGGTGGTGATAGATGCAGTGTCACTATATTCATGTATACCCCATGCTTTGGGCATTCAGGCGATCTGCTTTTTCCTGGACAATTATACTAGTTATTCAAGAGAGTTTAAATTGTTCTTCTGTGAGACTGTCGATTTCCTACTATCCCACAATTATTTCATGTTTAATGGTGAATACTTTTTACAAGTGTGTGGTACAGCGATGGGGGCGAAATTTGCGCCCTCATTCGCCAATCTATTTGTGGGATGGTGGGAGATCGGCAGTCTCTACAGTAGTGACAATCCTTTTTTGGAAAACATTTGTATATATATATGAGATTTATTGATGATCTCATCTTTGTGGTTAAGGATAATTATGTCTTTGAGGACTTCTTGGATTTTGTTAATAACAATGATTTGAACTTAAGATTTACAGGTGAGATTCAGGGCAAAGAAGTGCATTTTTTGGATCTAGCTTTGTTTGGGTCAGCAAAATCCAACAAGATTATTACAGACACTTACAGGAAACCGACATCCGGCAACACGATTTTACACGCTACGTCGTGTCACCCTAAACACTTAATAAAATCAATCCCAAGGAGTCAGTTTCTTAGGCTTCGTAGAAATGCAAATTCAGATGATCTATTTGATCATCAAGCCAGTAAACTAATGGATAGGCTGATTGCTAGGGGCTATGACTCTGAACTATTGCAGAAGTCATTGGACGATGTCAGGAAGAATTACAACCCTTTGCGCAGCAAAATTGGGAATCGCGCGAAAAGAGAGGTTTTCGATAAAGATGTAGTCATATTCTCTACAGAATTCTCCTTACAGTTCAATGACCTATGCAATATTATCAAAAAGAATGTTCCAATACTTAGGGGTGATGATACCTTAGTAAATCTTGTTGATAAAATTAAATGTGTATCAAAAAAGGCACCAACACTTGCCAAGAAACTTGCCCCCAGTATGATCAATAGCAGTAGTGGAGAAAGGGGGACACAGTGGCTTAATAAGAAAGGAACTTTCAAATGTCTATCAAGGAACTGCCATTCTTGCCAACATATTTCTATGGGAGTAGATTTCATTAGTCATTCAACTAAAGATAAATTCAAAATTGAACATTACGCCAATTGCGGTACTACTTTTGTGGTCTACCTCATAGAATGTGTCTTATGCTTTGACCAGTATGTGGGTCAAACTTCACGTGCCCTCAGGTCTAGGATAGGAGAACACAGAAGAGACATAAAAAACTATAACAAGGATTCCAGTGTAGCAAGACATTTTAATTGTTTACATTTTACGGATCAACCGAAGTTCACAGTAAAAGTGATTGATGTAGCTAAAAGGCCTATTCGAGATGGAAATATCTATACCATACTATCCAAAAAAGAGCTTTATTGGATATGGAAACTTAATACCAGAACACCACATGGTCTTAATAAGGAATGGGACATCAGTTACTTTGTTGAATAAACATATTTACTGTCTATGAAATGGAATACCTTTCATCAATTGTAATTTCTATCGAAGTTACAACATTTAATACCTTTAATGATCTATGTATATGTTTTCACATTAACATAATATCTATATTTGGGTTATAATAACAATATCAATAATATCAGTCGTTTGTGTCTCTTATCTGTGACTATCATGCCTTGCTCCAACAATCTGACATTGTTCTACATCAAAATATATATACATTTCAGCATTACTATTTATGCTTTAACCCATATATTATGCCAATGAAATCTTAGTATATAGCAATTTGCACATGATCAAGTATGTTTTCTAGACTTTTTTTCTCTATTCTTTGATAATGATAATATTTTTCTGAAATGGCCATGTTGTCAGACTCTTTAATGGAATTTTCTTTATAATATCTAGTATATAACATATTTATTGTAGTTTATTATATTCATATGTCATATCATAACATTAAGAGTCAAGTCCAGACATCAATAATAGAAAATGTATATGTAGTTTGAGGCTACGCATAGAATTATGTAATCTAAATTTTCCATTATTGACATTCTAATGCAATTATTGTTTCTGCAAAATATCCTTTTGTGGAATATGCATGTTTGTACAGCATTTTCATGTATACATTATAAGTTCAATAATGGGAACTTGCAATGATATGTTTTTTTATCATTTTCTCACTAAATTCTTTTTCATGTTTTTATTCAACTGTCTTATTATTTATTTTATCATTTGTTATTGCACACTATTACATATTTTCTACCACTGTTTGTGATGCACCATGCACACCTGAGTATCTGATTTTGAAGGTGTGACTTGGCCTTAAAAATTCTGATTGGCCAAGAGAGAGTTAAATTGTGCCTCACACAGGTGGGGAGTTATCCTATGATTAAGTGCTGAATAGCACAAAACATGTTAGGACTCCGCTCCCCCCTCCCGTGAATCTTTGCTTTTGTGCTGTGCTCTGCTGTTTTGCATTGGATATGTTCTTCATTTTTTAATGTTCAAATAAAGATTGGAATTTTTAACCTACTATTTTGGAGTGCTGCTTCCTCCTGATTCTTCTTAAAATGTTATGCTCTATCTGAATCATGAAATAAATAATTTGGGTTTCATATCCCTTTAAGATTACTTTCATAGAACCTTAGTCCTTTACATGACTGACTCGTTATCATTTACAATCACTAGATCTTATTACTAATAGTGATAATCTATAAATATAATGACTGCGATTTCACCGGGTGTCGTTGCATCTAAGCTTATTTGCTGGGTATCGTAATCATTGAAAACATTGCAGATCTAATTGAGTTTTCAAACCCTTAGGGATTAAAGTATCAAGTGTATGTATCCATTTGGATTTCATTTGCAACAGCATTTTACATCTGCTACCTCCTCTATAAGGGGGTAGAATGTGATCTAGGATATATTTCTCAATACGTGTTCGCAGGTCATCATTCGTTTTTGTAATATAGGGTCATATTACGAGTGGAGCGCTAAATTGCTCTTTAGGGAGTACGATTTTTGCACTCCACTCGTAATACCATGCAATGCAATTGTGCGCTGGTATTTGAAGTGACCCGCAATAGAAGTTTTGAGCTCAATCGAGCACCCTTCGATAGGCTCCAATGGTAGGTTCGTTCTCATGCCGTGAGACACCGCATGAAAACTAAGCGCAGAGAAGAGGGTAAGTCGCGCAGCGGTGGGCAGCAGATTTAAATATACACTGTATGTATATGAATATATACATTTATATTTATGTGTTTATGTGTGTATATACACATATTAACATGTATATAAGCATATACAGTACATATATATTTATAGAGAACACACTGTTCCCCATATGCCGCTATGGAAAGACACCTGCGCATTTTAACTCCTAAAATCTGCTTAGTCCATTTTTTTTTTATTCTTAAAAAGATGCTACATTTTTTTATTTTCAAAGACCTCACATTTTATTTTGGGGGCAATTGGGGGCAATTGGGGGACATTTAAAAATTGTAATCTATCCTATAATATTTACCACAGCTACAATGTAGCAGGTAAACAATATACCTAGTTGTGCATGTTACGCTGTGTCTGATATAATACTTTTTATTTTTCCATGGATGTCCATTGCAGGTAGTACAACCACTGCAGTGAAAACAATCTAATTTAGGCATAGGGGTATAGCTAGGTTTAAAATCTGGTCTCATCAAAAAGCCACGTAAGGATTGTACTCTTTTATAACCAATCCTGGGATAACTGTAATCCCTAAAAGGTAAAGAATCATCAGTTACAAACAAAAGCTAGTTGTCTCTTAAAGGGACAGTCAAGTCCAAAAAAACTTTTATGATTCAATTAGGGCATGTCATTTTAAACAACTTTCCAATATACTTGTATCACCAAATTTGATTTGTTCTCTTGGTATTCTTAGTTGAAAGCTAAACTTCGGAGGTTCATATGCTAATTTCTTAGCCCTTGATGGCCACCTCTATTCTGAATGGTTTTACACCACTAGAGGGTGTTAGTTAATGTGTTTCATATATATAGATAACACTGAGCTCATGCACGTGAATTTACCGAGAAGTGAGCACTGATTGGCTAAAGAGCAGGTCTGTCAAAAGAGCTAAAATAAGGGGCAGTCTGCAGAGGCCTAGATACAAGGTAATCACAGAGGTAAAACATGTATTATTATTACTGTGTTGGTTATGCAAAACTGGGGAATGGGTAATAAAGGGATTATCTTTCTTTTTAAACAACAAAAATTCTGGTGTTAACTGTCCCTTTAAGATCTCTGAAGTTTGTCACTTATCCAGAGAATAGATGGTCACAAAGTTTAAACGACTTTCATCAAAAACTTTATCTTCAACCTTCTCAATAAAAGGGATACTAAACCCAATTTTTTTTTTTTTTCTTTAATGATTCGGATAGAGCGTGTCATTTCAAGCAACTTTCTAATTTACTCCTATTACCAATTTTTCTCTGTTCTCTTGGTATCTTTATTTAAAAAGCAGGAATGTAAAGCTTAGGAGCCAGACCATTTTTGGTTCAGAACCTGGGTTACACTTGCGTATTGGTAGCTAAATGTAGCCACCAATAAGCAAGTGCTATCCAAGGTGCTGAACCTAAAATGGGCCAGCTCCTAAGCTTTACATTCCTGCTTTTAAAATAAATATAGCAAGTGAACGAAGAAAAATTGATAATAGGAGTAAAATAGAAGTTGCTTAAAATGACACGCTCTATCCGACTCATTAAAGAAAAAAAATCCTATGTTATCTTTTTCAAACTTTTTGTTGACATCCTTGTTTCCTGAATTTCCTGAAATGTAGTTAGCTACTTTTTTTGAGTTTCATATCCCTTTAAATTGGTATAGTTACAAATTTGATTAATTTGTTGTACTGTACTGAATAGGGAAAAGAGAAGCTTAGATTTAAAAAACTGACCGTTTTAACTAATTGTAGAAAGGTAAATAGGTAACATTGCAGCCTATGGGAAATGTGTGTTCCATGTAAATATATATATATATGCTTATATACATATATATTTATGTGTTAATATGTGTCTATACATTCACATTGCACCAAACCTATAATACCAGCGCACATTAGCGTGTGCTGTTATTACTAAGTGGAGCGCAAATATCGCTTTCTAAAAAGCGATATTTAGAGCTCCACTTGTATTCTGGCCGAAAGTGGGTAACTATTCATATTCATCAGCATGGTGAGATATAGTTAAGCAATGAAGAGGTTAAATTGTGAACTAAGAATTATTTGTTTAAGTAGTTTCCAGTTAATAATGACATGAAACGAAACTGAAATCTACTGAAGATCTATACAAGGTGGTAACATCTGTGTAACTCATCTATACCTGTTACCTCAGGCGCTGGTAAGTATTATACATATTTGTTCTTACATAGATAATCTAAGCATTTGCTATCCATAATATACCTATTAAGCAAGTCCTGTATAAGGGTTAGTTTTATTTCTTTTTTAGTATCCAGGTTTTTCTTTTTGTTTAGGGAAATAAAACTGCAAAAACATAATTTATGTAAGAACTTACCTGATAAATTCATTTCTTTCATATTAGCAAGAGTCCATGAGCTAGTGACGTATGGGATATACATTCCTACCAGGAGGGGCAAAGTTTCCCAAACCTCAAAATGCCTATAAATACACCCCTCACCACACCCACAATTCAGTTTAACGAATAGCCAAGAAGTGGGGTGATAAAAAAGGAGCGAAAGCATCAAAAATAAGGAATTGGAATAATTGTGCTTTATACAAAAAAATCATAACCACCACAAAAAAGGGTGGGTCTCATGGACTCTTGCTAATATGAAAGAAATTAATTTATCAGGTAAGTTCTTACATAAATTATGTTTTCTTTCATGTAATTAGCAAGAGTCCATGAGCTAGTGACGTATGGGATAGCAGATACCCAAGATGTGGAACTTCCACGCAAGAGTCACTAGAGAGGGAGGGATAAAATAAAGACAGCCAATTCCGCTGAAAAAATAATCCACAACCCAAATCAAAAGTTTTTATCTAAATAATGAAAAAAACTGAAATCATAAGCAGAAGAATCAAACTGAAACAGCTGCCTGAAGTACTTTTCTACCAAAAACTGCTTCAGAAGAAGAGAAAACATCAAAATGGTAGAATTTCGTAAAAGTATGCAAAGAAGACCAAGTTGCTGCTTTGCAAATCTGATCAACGGAAGCTTCATTCTTAAAAGCCCAGGAAGTAGAAACTGACCTAGTAGAATGAGCCATAATCCTTTGAGGCGGGGACTTACCCAACTCCACATAAGCATGATGAATCAAAGACTTTAACCAAGACGCCAAAGAAATGGCAGAAGCTTTCTGACCTTTCCTGGAACCAGAAAAGAAAACAAATAGACTAGAAGTCTTTCTAAAATCTTTAGTAGCTTCAACATAATATTTCAAAGCTCTTACTACATCCAAAGAATGTAAAGATCTCTCCTTTGAATTCTTAGGATCAGGACACAATGAAGGGACAACAATTTCTCTACTAATATTGTTAGAATTCACAACCTTAGGTAAAAATTGAAATGAAGACCGCAACACCGCCTTATCCTGATGAAAAATCAGAAAAGGAGATTCACAAGAAAGAGCAGATAACTCAGAAACTCTTCTAGCAGAAGAGATGGCCAAAAGGAACAAAACTTTCCAAGAAAGTAATTTAATATCCAGAGAATGCATAGGTTCAAACGGAGGAGCCTGTAAAGCCCTCAGAACCAAATTAAGACTCCAAGGAGGAGAGATTGACTTAATGACAGGCTTGATACGAACCAAAGCCTGTACAAAACAATGAATATCAGGAAGATTAGCAATCTTTCTGTGAAAAAGAACAGAAAGATCAGAGATTTGTCCTTTCAAAGAACTTGCAGATAAACCCTTATCCAAACCATCCTGAAGGAACTGTAAAATTCTAGAAATTCTAAAAGAATGCCAAGAGAATTTATGAGAAGAACACCAAGAAATGTAAGTCTTCCAGACTCGATAATAAATCTTCCTAGACACAGATTTACGAGCCTGTAACATAGTATTAATAACTGAGTCAGAGAAACCCCTATGACTAAGAATCAAGCGTTCAATTTCCATACCTTCAAATTAATGATTTGAGATCTTGATGGAAAAATGGGCCTTGAGATAGAAGGTCTGGTCTTAACGGAAGTGTCCAAGGTTGGCAACTGGCCATCCGAATGAGATCCGCATACCAAAACCTGTGAGGCCATGCTGGAGCCACCAGCAGAACAAACTAACGTTCCATTAGAATTTTGGAAATCACTCTTGGAAGAAGAACTAGAGGCGGAAAGATATAGGCAGGATGATAATTCCAAGGAATTGACAACGCGTCCACTGCTTCCACCTGAGGATCCCTGGATCTGGACAGATACCTGGGAAGTTTCTTGTTTAGATGAGAGGCCATCAGATCTATTTCTGGAAGTCCCCAGATTTGAACAATCTGAAGAAATACCTCTGGGTGAAGAGACCATTCGCCCAGATGTAACGTCTGGCGACTGAGATAATCCGCTTCCCAATTGTCTACACCTGGGATGTGAACCGCAGAAATTAGACAGGAGCTGGATTCCGCCCATACAAGTATCCGAGATACTTCTTTCATAGCTTGAGGACTGTGAGTCCCACCTTGATGATTGACATACGCCACGGTTGTGACATTGTCCGTCTGAAAACAAATAAACAATTCTCTCTTCAGAAGAGGCCAGAACTGGAGAGCTCTGAAAATCGCACGGAGTTCCAAAATGTTGATTGGTAATCTCGCCTCCTGAGATTCCCAAACCCCCTGCGCTGTCAGAGATCCCCATACAGCTCCCCAACCTGAAAGACTAGCATCTGTTGAGATCACAGTCCAGGTTGGACGAACAAAAGAGGCCCCTTGAATTAAACGATGGTGATCCAACCACCAAGTCAGAGAAGATCGAACATTGGGATTTCAGGATATTATCTGTGATATCCTTGTATAATCCCTGCACCACTGGTTCAGCATACAAAGCTGAAGAGGTCTCATGTGAAAACGAGCAAAGGGGATCGCGTCCGATGCAGCAATCATGAGACCTAGAATTTCCATGCAAAAAGCTACCGAAGGGAATGATTGAGACTGAAGGGATCGACAAGCTGAAACCAACTTCAGACATCTCTTTTCTGTTAAAGACAAAGTCATGGACACTGAATCTATTTGAAAGCCCAAAAAGGTTACCTTTGTCTGAGGAATCAAAGAACTCTTTGGTAAAATGATCCTCCAACCATGTTTTTGAAGAAACAACACAAGTTGATTCGTATGAAATTCTGCAGAATGTAAAGACTGAGCAAGTACCAAGATATCGTCCAAATAAGGAAATACCGCAATACCCTGTTCTCTGATTACAGAGAAGGGCACCGAGAACCTTTGAAAAGATCCTTGGAGCTGTTGCTAGGCCAAACGGAAGAGCAACAAACTGGTAATGCTTGTCTAGAAAAGAGAATCTCAGAAACTGATAGTGATCTGGATGAATTTGAATATGAAGATATGCATCCTGTAAATCTATTGTGGACATATAATGCCCTTGCTGAACAAAAGGCAGAATAGTCCTTATAGTCACCATTTTGAATGTTGATATTTTTACATAACGATTCAATATTTTTAGATCCAGAACTGGACTGAAGGAATTCTCCTTCTTTGGTACAATGAATAGATTTGAGTAAAACCCCAGACCCCGTTCCAGAACTGGAACTGGCACAATTACCCCAGCCAACTCTAGATCTGAAATACATTTCAGAAATGCCTGAGCCTTCACTGGGTTTACTGGAATGCGAGAGAGAAAAAATCTTCTCACAGGAGGTCTTATCTTGAAACCTATTCTGTATCCTTGAGAAACAATGTTCTGAATCCAAAGACTGTGAATCGAATTGATCCAAATATCTTTGAAAAATCGTAACCTGCCCCCTACCAGCTGTGCTGGAATGAGGGCTGCACCTTCATGCGGATTTAGGAGCTGGTTTTGACTTTCTAAAAGGCTTGGATTTATTCCAGACTGGAGAAGGTTTCCAAACGGAAACCGTTCCTTTAGGGGAAGGGTCAGGCTTCTGTTCTTTATTCTGACGAAAGGAACGAAAACGATTCGCAGCCCTGTATTTACCTTTAGATTTTTTGTCCTGAGGCAAAAAGGTTCCTTTCCCCCCAGTAACAGTTGAAATAATAGAATCCAACTGTGAACCAAATAATTTATTACCTTGGAGAGAAAGAAAAGTTGACTTAGAAGTCATATCTGCATTCCAAGATTTAAGCCATTAAAGCTCTTCTAGCTAAGATAGCTAAAGACATATATCTGACATCAATTCTAATGATATCAAAAATGGCATCACAAATAAAGTTATTAGCATGTTGAAGAAGTTTAACCATGCTATAAGCATTATGGTCTGACACTTGTTGCGCTAAAGCCTCCAACCAGAAGGTTGAAGCTGCAGCAACATCAGCCAAAGAAATAGCAGGTCTAATAAGATTACCTGAACATAAATAAGCTCTCCTTAGAAAGGATTCAAGTTTCCTGTCTAAAGGATCCTTAAAGGAAGTACTATCCGCCGTAGGAATAGTAGTACGTTTAGCAAGAGTAGAAATAGCCCCATCAACTTTAGGGATTTTATCCCAAAACTCTAATCTATCAGATGGCACAGGGTACAATTTCCTAAACCTTTGAGAAGGAGTAAATGAAGTACCCAGACTATTCCATTCTCTAGAAATTATTTCTGAAATAGCATCAGGAACTGGAAAAACTTCAGGAATAACTACATTTAAACGCTTAGTAGATTTAGTATCAAGAGGACTAGACTCCTCCATATCTAATGCAATTAACACTTCTTTAAGTAAAGAACGAATAAACTCCATCTTAAATAAATATGAAGATTTATCAGTGTCAATATCTGAGGCAGAATCTTCTGAACCAGATAGATCCTCATCAGAAACAGATAAGTCAGAATGATGACGGTCACTTAAAAATTCATCTGAAATATGAGAAGTTTTAAAAGACCTTTTACGCTTACTGGAAGGAGGAATAACAGACAGAGCCTTCCTAATAGATTTAGAAACAAATTATTTTACATTAACAGGGACATCCTGAACATTAGATGTTGAAGAAACAACAACAGGTAATGGATTATTACTAATGGAAACACAATCTGCATTAGAAAGTTTATCATGACAGTTATCACAAACAACAGCCGGAGGAACAGTTACCAAAAGTTTACAACAGATGCTCTTAACTTTGGTAGAACCAGCATCAGGCAGCGTCTTTCCAGAAGTAGATTCTGATCCAGGGTCATGTTGAGACATCTTGCAATATGTAATAGAAAAAACCACATATAAAGCAAAATTATCAAATTCCTTAAATTACAGTTTCAGGAATGGGAAAAAATGCCAAATGAACAAGCCTCTAGCAACCAGAAGCAATGAAAAATGAGACTGAAATAATGTGAAAAAAAGGTGGAGACAAGAATGACGCCCACATTTTTTGGCGCCAAGAATGACGCCCACATTTTTTGGCGCCAAGAATGACGCCCACATTATTGGCGCCAAGTACAACGCCCATATTTTTTGGCGCCAAGTATGACGCCACATCCTGTGACGCCGAAAAAAAACGACGCCCACAATTTTTGGTGCAAAAAAACGTCTGAATGTCAAAAATGACGCAACCATGCACAAACTTCCGGCGTCAATTAGGGCGCCGGAAATGACAAAAATTTTGCGCCAAAAAAGTCTGCGCCAAGAATGACGCAATAAATTGAAGCATTTTCAGCCCCTGCGAGGCTAACAGCCCACAGGGAAAAAAAGTCAATTGAAAAAATTCTTTTAAGGTAAGAAAAAAATATTTCATATGCATTATCCCAAATAATGAAACTGACTGTCTGAAATAAGGAATACTGATTATCCTGAATCAAGGCAAATATAATTTTAAACACATATATTTAGAACTTTACATATAAAGTGCCCAACCATAGCTTAGAGTGTCATAATAAAATAAGACTTACTTACCCTAAGACACTCATCTACATATAGTAGACAGCAAAACCAGTACTGAAACGAGAATCAGTAGAGGTAATGGTATATAAGAGTATATCGTCGATCTGAAAAGGGAGGTAAGAGATGAATCTCTACGACCGATAACAGAGAACCTATGAAATAGATCCCGTAGAAGGAGACCATTGAATTCAAATAGGCAATACTCTCCTCACATCCCTCTGACATTCACTGCACTCTGAGAGGAAAACCGGGCTCCAGCCTGCTGCGAAGCGCATATCAACGTAGAATCTAGCACAAACTTACTTCACCACCTCCATGGGAGGCAAAGTTTGTAAAACTGAATTGTGGGTGTGGTGAGGGGTGTATTTATAGGCATTTTAAGGTTTGGGAAACTTTGCCCCTCCTGGTAGGAATGTATATCCCATACGTCACTAGCTCATGGACTCTTGCTAATTACATGAAAGAAAAGAAAATCCTCTAATTGCTTAAAGAATTTTATTAATGCAACTTAACGGAATTAGTTGTTTAACGTCTGCCATAAACTAGAGCTTAAAAAATATTTGTAGTATAATGTGTCTGTGCTATAAACTCAACTGCTAAATGAAGAATGACTGATGTAAGAACTTTTCTTTTGGTGTAGATTTATTAGATGTCGGATGGACATGATCCTCTGTAGCCAACATCACTAAATGCCGACAGCATACTCTATCCGCATTTAACATTGCACAATAATTTCTAGTGAAATGCTTGTGCAATGCCGCCGGGGTGTCAATCATCCAGATCGTATCTGATTGGGATGATTGCTGATCACCACCTCAGAGGCAGTGGATGAGTTAAGGAGCAGTAGTCTTTTGTTTCCGGTGAGCCTGAAGGCTCGTGCAGAAACAGCTGCATTCGCAGCTTACTAAATTGGACCCATTGTCTTAAAATGAGAATATTTTATAGATAAAATACTGTTTATAAGCTTTTTTACTTGATCAGAATCTATCCCAGAATTCTCTAAAAACTATCTGAACCTGCTAGGAACTGTGTTCACTGTTGCCGGTCTCTTATTTACAGGGGAAGGGTTCATCTGTACTCTAAATTCCCACAATGAGATAAAATAGTGTTAAAGGGACACTAAACCCAAATTTTTTCTTTCATGCTTCAGATACAGCAGCAATTTTAAGCAACTTCATAATTTACTCCAATTTTTCTTCGTTCTCTTGCTATCTTTATTTGAAAAGCAGAAATGTAAAGGTTAGGAGCCGGCCCATTTTTGTTTCAGCACCTTAGCTAGCACTTGCTTATTGGTATTTCCAGTTTACTTATTTGATCAAATTTACTTTGTTCTCTTCTTGTTATTCTTGTTATTCTTTATTGAAGAGATATCTGCATAGGTCTTGCTAATGTATAAAATTAGCACTACGTGACAGGAAATAGTGTTGCCATCTAGTGCTCTTGCTAATGTATAACATTAGTACTACATGACAGGAAATAGTGCTGCCCTCTAGTGCTCTTGCTAATGTATAAAATTAGCACTACATGACAGGAAATAGTGTTGCCATCTAGTGCTCTTGCTAATGTATAACATTAGTACTACATGACAGGAAATAGTGCTGCCCTCTAGTGCTCTTGCTAATGTAAAAAATTAGCACTACATGACAGGAAATAGTGTTGCCATCTAGTGCTCTTGCTAATGTATAACATTAGTACTACATGACAGGAAATAGTGCTGCCATCTAGTGCTCTTGCTAATGTATAACATTAGTACTACATGACAGGAAATAGTGCTGCCATCTAGTGCTCTTGCTAATGTATAACATTAGTACTACATGACAGGAAACAGTGCTGCCATCTAGTGCTCTTGCTAATGTATAACATTAGTACTACATGACAGGAAACAGTGCTGCCATCTAGTGCTCTTGCTAATGTATAACATTAGTACTACATGACAGGAAACAGTGCTGCCATCTAGTGCTCTTGCTAATGTATAACATTAGTACTACATGACAGGAAACAGTGCTGCCATCTAGTGCTCTTGCTAATGTATAACATTAGTACTACATGACAGGAAACAGTGCTGCCATCTAGTGCTCTTGCTAATATATAACATTAGTACTACATGACAGGAAATAGTGCTGCCCTCTAGTGCTCTTGCTAATGTATAACATTAGTACTACATGACAGGAAATAGTGCTGCCATCTAGTGCTCTTGCTGATATATAACATTAGTACTACATGACAGGAAATAGTGCTGCCATCTAGTGCTCTTGCTAATGTATAACATTAGTACTACATGACAGGAAATAGTGCTGCCATCTAGTGCTCTTGCTAATGTATAACATTAGTACTACATGACAGGAAATAGTGCTGCCATCTAGTGCTCTTGCTAATGTATAACATTAGTACTACATGACAGGAAATAGTGCTGCCATCTAGTGCTCTTGCTAATGTATAACATTAGTACTACATGACAGGAAACAGTGCTGCCATCTAGTGCTCTTGCTAATGTATAACATTAGTACTACATGACAGGAAACAGTGCTGCCATCTAGTGCTCTTGCTAATGTATAACATTAGTACTACATGACAGGAAACAGTGCTGCCATCTAGTGCTCTTGCTAATGTATAACATTAGTACTACATGACAGGAAACAGTGCTGCCATCTAGTGCTCTTGCTAATGTATAACATTAGTACTACATGACAGGAAACAGTGCTGCCATCTAGTGCTCTTGCTAATGTATAACATTAGTACTACACGACAGGAAACAGTGCTGCCATCTAGTGCTCTTGCTAATGTATAACATTAGTACTACACGACAGGAAATAGTGCTGCCATCTAGTGCTCTTGCTAATGTATAACATTAGTACTACATGACAGGAAATAGTGCAGCCATCTAGTGCTCTTGCTAATGTATAAGATTAGTACTACATGACAGGAAATAGTGCTGCCATCTAGTGCTCTTGCTAATGTATAAAATTAGTACTACATGACAGGAAATAGTGCTGCCATCTAGTGCTCTTGCTAATGTATAACATTAGTACTACATGACAGGAAACAGTGCTGCCATCTAATGCTCTTGCTAATGTATAACATTAGTACTACATGACAGGAAATAGTACTGCCATCTAGTGCTCTTGCTAATGTATAAAATTAGTACTACAGGACAGGAAATAGTGCTGCCATCTAGTGCTCTTGCTAATGTATAACATTAGTACTACATGACAGGAAATAGTACTGCCATCTAGTGCTCTTGCTAATGTATAACATTAGTACTACAGGACAGGAAATAGTGCTGCCATCTAGTGCTCTTGCTAATGTATAACATTAGTACTACAGGACAGGAAATAGTGCTGCCATCTAGTGCTCTTGCTAATGTATAACATTAGTACTACATGACAGGAAATAGTGCTGCCATCTAGTGCTCTTGCTACTGTATAACATTAGTACTACAGGACAGGAAATAGTGCTGCCATCTAGTGCTCTTGCTAATGTATAACATTAGTACTACATGACAGGAAATAGTGCTGCCCTCTAGTGTTCTTGCTAATGTATAACATTAGTACTACAGGACAGGAACTAGTGCTGCCATCTAGTGCTCTTGCTAATGTATAACATTAGTACTACAGGACAGGAAATAGTGCTGCCATCTAGTGCTCTTGCTAATGTATAACATTAGTACTACAGGACAGGAACTAGTGCTGCCATCTAGTGCTCTTGCTAATGTATAACATTAGTACTACAGGACAGGAACTAGTGCTGCCATCTAGTGTTCTTGCTAATGTATAACATTAGTACTACAGGACAGGAAATAGTGCTGCCATCTAGTGTTCTTGCTAATGTATAACATTAGTACTACAGGACAGGAAATAGTGCTGCCATCTAGTGCTCTTGCTAATGTATAACATTAGTACTACATGACAGGAAATAGTGCTGCCATCTAGTGCTCTTGCTAATGTATAACATTATTACAACATGACAGGAAATAGTGCTGCCACCTAGTGCTCTTGCTAATGTATAACATTAGTACTACAGGACAGGAAATAGTGCTGCCATCTAGGGCTCTTGCTAATGTATAACATTAGTACTACATGACAGGAAATAGTGCTACCATCTAGTGCTCTTGCTAATGTATAACATTAGCACTACATGACAGGAAATAGTGCTGCCATCTAGTGCTCTTGCTAATGTATAACATTAGTACTACATAACAGGAAATAGTGCTGCCATCTAGTGCTCTTGCTAATGTATAACATTAGTACTACAGGACAGGAAATAGTGCTGCCATCTAGGGCTCTTGCTAATGTATAACATTAGTACTACATGACAGGAAATAGTGCTACCATCTAGTGCTCTTGCTAATGTATAACATTAGCACTACATGACAGGAAATAGTGCTGCCATCTAGTGCTCTTGCTAATGTATAACATTAGTACTACATAACAGGAAATAGTGCTGCCATCTAGTGCTCTTGCTAATCTATAACATTAGTACTACATGACAGGAAATAGTGCTGCCCTCTAGTGCTCTTGCTAATGTATAACATTAGTACTACAGGACAGGAAATAGTGCTGCCATCTAGTGCTCTTGCTAATGTATAACATTAGTACTACAGGACAGGAAATAGTGCTGCCCTCTAGTGCTCTTGCTAATGTATAACATTAGTACTACATGACAGGAAATAGTACTGCCATCTAGTGCTCTTGCTAATGTATAACATTAGTACTACAGGACAGGAAATAGTGCTGCCATCTAGTGCTCTTGCTAATGTATAACATTAGTACTACAGGACAGGAAATAGTGCTGCCATCTAGTGCTCTTGCTAATGTATAACATTAGTACTACATGACAGGAAATAGTGCTGCCATCTAGTGCTCTTGCTACTGTATAACATTAGTACTACAGGACAGGAAATAGTGCTGCCATCTAGTGCTCTTGCTAATGTATAACATTAGTACTACATGACAGGAAATAGTGCTGCCCTCTAGTGTTCTTGCTAATGTATAACATTAGTACTAAAGGACAGGAACTAGTGCTGCCATCTAGTGCTCTTGCTAATGTATAACATTAGTACTACAGGACAGTAAATAGTGCTGCCATCTAGTGCTCTTGCTAATGTATAACATTAGTACTACAGGACAGGAACTAGTGCTGCCATCTAGTGCTCTTGCTAATGTATAACATTAGTACTACAGGACAGGAACTAGTGCTGCCATCTAGTGTTCTTGCTAATGTATAACATTAGTACTACAGGACAGGAAATAGTGCTGCCATCTAGTGTTCTTGCTAATGTATAACATTAGTACTACAGGACAGGAAATAGTGCTGCCATCTAGTGCTCTTGCTAATGTATAACATTAGTACTACATGACAGGAAATAGTGCTGCCATCTAGTGCTCTTGCTAATGTATAACATTATTACAACATGACAGGAAATAGTGCTGCCATCTAGTGCTCTTGCTAATGTATAACATTAGTACTACAGGACAGGAAATAGTGCTGCCATCTAGGGCTCTTGCTAATGTATAACATTAGTACTACATGACAGGAAATAGTGCTACCATCTAGTGCTCTTGCTAATGTATAACATTAGTACTACATGACAGGAAATAGTGCTACCATCTAGTGCTCTTGCTAATGTATAACATTAGTACTACATGACAGGAAACAGTGCTGCCATCTAGTGCTCTTGCTAATGTATAACATTAGTACTACACGACAGGAAATAGTGCTGCCATCTAGTGCTCTTGCTAATGTATAACATTAGTACTACACGACAGGAAATAGTGCTGCCATCTAGTGCTCTTGCTAATGTATAACATTAGTACTACATGACAGGAAATAGTGCAGCCATCTAGTGCTCTTGCTAATGTATAAGATTAGTACTACATGACAGGAAATAGTGCTGCCATCTAGTGCTCTTGCTAATGTATAAAATTAGTACTACATGACAGGAAATAGTGCTGCCATCTAGTGCTCTTGCTAATGTATAACATTAGTACTACATGACAGGAAACAGTGCTGCCATCTAATGCTCTTGCTAATGTATAACATTAGTACTACATGACAGGAAATAGTGCTGCCATCTAGTGCTCTTGCTACTGTATAACATTAGTACTACAGGACAGGAAATAGTGCTGCCATCTAGTGCTCTTGCTAATGTATAACATTAGTACTACATGACAGGAAATAGTGCTGCCCTCTAGTGTTCTTGCTAATGTATAACATTAGTACTACAGGACAGGAACTAGTGCTGCCATCTAGTGCTCTTGCTAATGTATAACATTAGTACTACAGGACAGGAAATAGTGCTGCCATCTAGGGCTCTTGCTAATGTATAACATTAGCACTACATGACAGGAAATAGTGCTGCCATCTAGTGCTCTTGCTAATGTATAACATTAGTACTACATAACAGGAAATAGTGCTGCCATCTAGTGCTCTTGCTAATGTATAACATTAGTACTACATGACAGGAAATAGTGCTGCCCTCTAGTGCTCTTGCTAATGTATAACATTAGTACTACAGGACAGGAAATAGTGCTGCCATCTAGTGCTCTTGCTAATGTATAACATTAGTACTACAGGACAGGAAATAGTGCTGCCATCTAGGGCTCTTGCTAATGTATAACATTAGTACTACATGACAGGAAATAGTGCTACCATCTAGTGCTCTTGCTAATGTATAACATTAGCACTACATGACAGGAAATAGTGCTGCCATCTAGTGCTCTTGCTAATGTATAACATTAGTACTACATAACAGGAAATAGTGCTGCCATCTAGTGCTCTTGCTAATCTATAACATTAGTACTACATGACAGGAAATAGTGCTGCCCTCTAGTGCTCTTGCTAATGTATAACATTAGTACTACAGGACAGGAAATAGTGCTGCCATCTAGTGCTCTTGCTAATGTATAACATTAGTACTACAGGACAGGAAATAGTGCTGCCCTCTAGTGCTCTTGCTAATGTATAACATTAGTACTACAGGACAGGAAATAGTGCTGCCATCTAGTGCTCTTGCTAATGTATAACATTAGTACTACAGGACAGGAAATAGTGCTGCCATCTAGTGCTCTTGCTAATGTATAACATTAGTACTACATGACAGGAAATAGTGCTGCCATCTAGTGCTCTTGCTAATCTATAATATTAGTACTACATGACAGGAAATAGTGCTGCCATCTAGTGCTCTTGCTAATGTATAACATTAGTACTACATGACAGGAAATAGTGCTACCACCTAGTGCTCTTGCTGATCTATAACACTGTTGCAAAACTGCTGCCATACAGTGCTACAGAAATGTGCAACTTACCTTCATGGTTTTCAGCAAAGGATACCATCTAGTGCTCTTGCTAATGTATAACATTAGTACTACATAACAGGAAATAGTGCTGCCATCTAGTGCTCTTGCTAATCTATAACATTAGTACTACATGACAGGAAATAGTGCTGCCCTCTAGTGCTCTTGCTAATGTATAACATTAGTACTACAGGACAGGAAATAGTGCTGCCATCTAGTGCTCTTGCTAATGTATAACATTAGTACTACAGGACAGGAAATAGTGCTGCCCTCTAGTGCTCTTGCTAATGTATAACATTAGTACTACAGGACAGGAAATAGTGCTGCCATCTAGTGCTCTTGCTAATGTATAACATTAGTACTACAGGACAGGAAATAGTGCTGCCATCTAGTGCTCTTGCTAATGTATAACATTAGTACTACATGACAGGAAATAGTGCTGCCATCTAGTGCTCTTGCTAATCTATAACATTAGTACTACATGACAGGAAATAGTGCTGCCATCTAGTGCTCTTGCTAATGTATAACATTAGTACTACATGACAGGAAATAGTGCTACCACCTAGTGCTCTTGCTGATCTATAACACTGTTGCAAAACTGCTGCCATACAGTGCTACAGAAATGTGCAACTTACCTTCATGGTTTTCAGCAAAGGATACAAAGAAAACACAGACAATTTAATAATAGAAGTAAACTGAAAAGTTATATCTGAATAATAAAAGAAAAAGGTTTTATGTCCCTTTAAAATATTAATGAAACATATTTATTAATGAATGATGTTAGCACAAAGCTCATAAGCCCTCCTGTGTATAAAGATGGCGCAGATCACGTATTGACTCATGGACTCTCTATCTCTTCTTGTCTCACATAGATTTATTTTTTGTAAATATCACTCTGTCATCTTCCACCTAATGTCACAGCGCCGCAGCATATGTTGCCTTTTATGCATAAAGAAATAATAACGATAATGAGTAAAATTGTTCCATTAAAGAGGTATACAATTTACATTACTTTTATTTCTTTATGAAGATAAAATTATTTAAATACGGTAGCTTCTTCTTTAGAGTAAAATATAGAGAAATAAAGTGTCAATCATTGATAATTATTCAGATTTAAATGATGGTCCTTCATTAATGTAACATCTAGATTATTGAAATCAACCCAGAAATGGTGAAAATTTAAATATGATATTATTATTATTTTTTTAAAGCAATACAGGAGGTGAAACAGAGACCCTGTCCTTTCTGGTGAACACACATATTAGTCATGTATATTTCTTGTGTTATAAACTGTATATGGGAACATTTGTAACAGGATTTTATCTATCTAAGTATCTATCTATACAGCATCTACCTGTCTGTCTATCTATCATCTATCCATCTATCTATATCTATCCAGTTAACCTCTCACATTATTCAGCAGATGGTGCTTTCAGTTATTGGTTTAAATCAAATAGTTGGTGCTGCCAGTAGATAATAGGTATTAACTCAAGGCTGTTTTAGACATCACTGAGGCTAAGCAGCAGTGCAATAGGGTATCATCTGCAGATAAAAAGCAGCCCCCAGTTTTTCCCCTAGCAGCTTCAGTAATAATCTGACACTGTCACTATCTAACCTCACCCCTGCAGCCCATCACTGTGCATGCACATGCTTTATAACAGCCTGACACTGTCGCTAGCTAACCTCACCTCTACAGTTCATTACTGTGCATGCACATGCTTAGTAACAGCTTGACATTGTCTCTAGCTAACCTCACCCTTGCAGCCCATCACTGTGCACATACATGCTGAGTAACAGCCTGACTCTGTCACTAGCGAACTTCACCCCTGCAGCCCATCACTGTGCATGCACATGCTTAGTAACAGCCTGACTCTGTCAATAGTTAACCTCTCCCCTGCATCCCATCACTATACACACACATGCTTAGTAACAGCCTGACACTGTCACTAACTAACCTCACCCCTGCAGCCCATCACTAAACACGGACATGCTTAGTAACAGCCTGACTCTGTCACTAGCGAACCTCACCCCTGCATCTCATCACTAAACACGGACATGCTTAGTAACAGCCTGACTCTGTCACTAGCGAACCTCACCCCTGCATCCCCTCACTAAACACGTACATGCTTAGTAACAGCCTGACTCTGTCACTAGCTAACCTCACCCCTGTATCCCATCACTAAACACGGACATGCTTAGTAACAGCCTGACTCTGTCACTAGCTAACCTCACCCCTGTATCCCATTACTAAACACGGACATGCTTAGTAACAGCCTGACTCTGTCACTAGCTAACCTCACCCCTGTATCCTATCACTAAACACGGACATGCTTAGTAACAGTTGAAAGAAAAAGGGTGCAACAGCACTACACTGGTATAGGGGAGATGCTTTTATCAAAACTGGATTAATTTCCTGAGCTTGAGTGCTTATGCATGAATTGACTAGAAGAGCAGGATCAACATAGAAGTTGAGAAAGTATGCATTTCTTTAGCACTTCATTCTCCCCGAAGTCTATAAAAACTGAATTTTTACTTAAAACACCAGTAGTGGGGTGAAGTTGGTGATTTAAATTAAAATGTAACCTTTATTAGTTTCATTAAAAAACAGAACACACAACATAAAAAGTTAAAAAACACAAAGAGAGTGGGCCAATAGAACGAGTCTGTCACATAACTCAGTGTTAACAGTGTTATTAAATTTAGAGGTGTGAGAATCTGGTCAAAATACTGTCTAATAAATGTGGAAATGGACTGACTGTATTTGAATCTCCTGAGAGAAGACAAAAGAATAAGTATGTGTAGGTATTTCCCTGAGTATCGTTATAACTCAGTAATGAATTGGATACTTTTAAGGTTTATCAGGTTGGTATTCTGGAGTTTATTGTATTTTTCTCTTGTTTATAATAGTACATTAAATTAGAGTGAGAAAAAATAATAACAGATTGAGCTCAATGAATAAGCAGTTATTTATAAAAATAAATGTCTGTGAAGTACCCGTTATTTTGTACTTTTAGTTGTTGGATGTCTTTTATCATTGGCTCATATATTTAGATCGCCTTGTATTTGCAATCTATACTTGGGTTAGTATTATTTTAGTTGGAATAACTAAGTTGTGAGCGTTTACCAATTCACAGTAGGTTGTTTAGCTTTATTGGTAGCTTTATGTCTTTTATCATAGGCTCATGTGCTTTAGATTGCTTTTGTGTCTGCAATCTGTACTTGGATTTTAATTATTATCAAGTAATACAAGATAGTACAATTATTTATGGAAGTCAATATAGGTGGAGTACCCAGATTTTTATCCTTTTGGTTACGAAATGTCTTTTACCATTGGCTCATTTGTTTCAATTATCTAGTATTCAAAATCATTGCTTAGATTTGAGTTATTGTCTGGAAATACAAAGTGATGGACTTGTACTGATTCGCAATCGGTTGATTAGCTGTATTATCAGTCTGATGTATTTTGTCATTGGCTCTAGAGCTTTGGATTGCTTAATGTCTGCAATCTATACTCAGATTATAATTATTATCTGGTAATACAAGGTGACTGGCACTGACTGCTTCTTAATCTATAGGTTAGTTTGATTATTGGTTTGTAACTCTCAGAAGGAGATGTAACTTGTAGTATGTGTGTTTTGAGCGTTAGATTTTTGTACTTAGTTAGAATTGTATTCCTTTATATGAGGGAGTGCTGGCCAAACTGCTTCAAAATATATAATATATTGTAACTGGTGAAGTTACATAAATTGCTTCAAATATATAATAATATTTTGTAACTAGTGACGTTACATAAGCGGAGATGTATCAATCTTTTTGATTCAATATGAATCTTTTTAAATAGTGGTTGCAACCTAATACTCCCAAATGGTATGGCCTTTAAGGTAAATATCTAAGTTACCAAAGCATCTACTGCCAAGTAATTTCTGTTTTGCTCAAATAGCGGCGAGTATCTATTGGTAACTATATTACATTATAATCTAGGTGCATAGATTCGGCTAAGAGTGATCAAATGATATTAATTGTATTGCTGTTATAGATTCTCTAGAAAGCACTCTAATATGATATTTTTACAGGTAGATAGATACAGTAGCTTATTTATGATTCGCTTTGGACTAATGGCAAAGGCTGTTGGCACAGAACACACACATCAAACCATCACATTCACAGCTCCATTAAATTAAATTCTAAAAAGTATCAAGCATAACACAGATTCACACTCAAAAGGTTATATAAAGTCTTGCCGTGGCAAGTTCAGTTTATCTCAACACTTGGATAAGACTCGTTCTAATGTATAGTACATCAGTTAGCCATATTATAGGTTTTTGGGCGGCCCAAACTAAATGCTAAATTTAAAAAATAATGGGGGTTGAAAAAGGTTCAACACCCTCCCCTATGCTTAGTAACAGCCTGACTCAGTCACTAGCGAACCTCACCCCTGCAGCGCATCACTGTGCATGCACATGCTTAGTAACAGCCTGACACTGTCACTAGCTAACATCACCCCTGCATCCCATCACTAAACACGGACATGCTTAGTAACAGCCTGACTCTGTCACTAGCTAACCTCACCCCTGCAGCCTATTACTGTGCATGCACATGCTTAGTAACAGCTGTCACTAGCTAACATAACCCCTGCAGCCCATCACTAAATACGGACATGCTTAGTAACAGCCTGACTCTGTCACTAGCTAACCTCACCCCTGCAGCCCATTACTGTGCATGCACATACTTAGTAACAGCTGTCACTAGCTAACCTCACCCCTGCATCCCATCACTAAACACGGACATGCTTAGTAACAGCCTGACTCTGTCACTAGCGAACCTTACCCCTGCAGTCCATTACTGTGCATGCACATGCTTAGTAACAGCTGTCACTAGCTAACCTCACCCCTGCAGCCCATCACTGTGCGCGCACATGCTTAGTAACAGCTGTCAATAGCTAACCTCACCCCTGCAGCCCATCACTATGAACGCACATGCTTCAGATACTCACCGGCCTACAAAAGGGAAGTGTTTACTCTATACTAACTTACAAATATTTACATTTAATTGCTTTAATTTCTAGAAAAATGGCTTTTTATAGTAGAGGCAGAAGTTATGAAGATTACTATGAAGATGACATATGGTTGGAAGAGATTTCGCTGAATTTTCAAGAATGTTTTTTGAAAAGCAATAAAGAACCAGATGATGGAAAGATCTACGTTATGTACCACGGCACCACGGTTGATGCAGCTGATGCAATTATCAGGAAAGGATTTAAACGATCAAGAGACGGCATGTTAGGTAGAGGGGGTCTATGTTAGCAGAGATAAATACAAAGCAGCTAGGTATCCTCTGGTTGATAAAAGTAATCAGGTTATTTTAAAACTTCGAGTAAATGTAGGAAAAGTTAAAAAGATTGAGTACCAAGGTCATCCCCTGCAGAAGACTTGGCATGAGGAGGGGTATGATACCGCCTGGGTACCTAAACGTTGCAGTATGGTTGGCAGTGAGTTAGAGGAGGATTGTATATGGAATCCTAAGAGAATCAAGGTTGTAGGTATTGAAAAGGCCCCGTATGGGACGAAAATGTATCTTAAGGATTTAGTTAAACAATATAGAAAATAATAGGTACAGAAAACAACTTCATCTGTAATACAAATGGGTCTGTTAACCCACAAGTTATTAAAGTGCTAATAAAAATACCTGCAATTAAGACATTAAACGATTTTCTGTCTAATGTCCTATGTTCTGTGTTTTTGTTTCTGACTTTATTTATAAAACATTTGTTCTGTTGGATAAATTTATAAGAAGAACTCACTGTACAGATTTATTACAGAGGTATATATTTAATAATGATTAAATAAAATAGTAAATTCCTTATACAAGACAAGAAAATAGGAAAAATGAAGGAAATGTATTTATATGCTACCAAATAGTAACCAAATTAGTAAAGGTATTAATTTGTAGCATTCGGAGAATTCCTTATAAGCAGCCCTGTCACATTTCCACTCTATAAATGGATTCTTTTTCACCAACCTTTGATTGTGAGCTACAAGTAGAATCATAATCCACTGATTTATAAATCTAGGTTTAGTGAATAAGCAGATGCAGAGATGCACAGTGTAAATCAGGCAAATATCCTATACTACAAGATTAAATGGCCAGTAAAGTCAAAATAATCCTTCATGATTTAGATTACCCATGCACGTCTAAACAACTTTCTGATTTACTTCTATTAAAAGCATACCTAGGTAGGCTCAGAGCAGCAGTGTACTACTAGGAGCTAGTTGCTGATTGGTGGCTGCACATATGAGCCTCTAGTCATTGGCTGACACCTTGTTTTCAGCTAGCTCCTAGTAGTGCATTGCTGCTGCTTTAACAATATATACCAAGAGAATGAAGCAAATTTGAAAAGAGAAGTAAATTGTAAAGTTGTATAAACTAGTGTGTTCTCTCTGAATCATGAAATAAACAAACTGGGTTGCATGTGCCTTTAAGAAAAAATCCTCAGTAACATTAAAGGGGCATTATACACCAAAATTATTATAGGCTATTGAATATGTATACCTAAGTACTATACTCTAATTACTGACCTATTGTTTTCTATTCACTCCCTAACTGGGAGCTAAACTTCTCACACACTTCTCAGTAAAAATATCATCCTTTACAAATAAAACAACAGTTTTCTCAGCAGACCTCATATAACTTAATTCAGCTAGGTATGTCAGCTAGTGAAGTTACTTCCTGTTGTAGGAAGTTAGAGAGTGAAGAGAAAACAATAGGTCAGTGATTATAGTATAGTACTTAGGTTTACATATTCAGTGAAACACCCTGCATGGTTGATCACATTTGTAGGAAAGCTAGTTGCAAAATAGGTAATGCATGTCAATTTCAAGTTTTATATACACCTAATGCTTTATTTTAATAGCCAAGAATAATTTTGGTGTATAATGCCCATTTAAAGCCCCAAAACTCCTTAGTGCAGTTTTTTTATTTAAAAAAAAATGCAAGATTTGTTTTTTTAATAAAAAACTATAATGCCCTCTATTTTGAGAACATTTGTGACACTTTTAGAAAGGAGCACTAATTGCTACCGCAAGCTCACGATAGCAATAACCAGCCACTTGTAATGGCTGGTTAATTATTGCGCGCTCGTAAGCTCCACTTGTAATCTAGCCCTTAATCTTATCATATTTTTAACTCCAATTTTTTAGAATACGTATTCATTTTACAGACATAACCTTGTGTTAAAAATTAATGTAACTTTTAATTTTACATTTATAGAAAATGTGGCTTACGTGAGTTAATTCTTTGTAAACTTTGCAATAACAAAATTGGTTCCACAATTAGCATAACTTTGCTTTTCCAAATCAAATGCAAGATTCTACTTTACTCTCTATATATTTTTTTTTTTGTAAAATAGTAAAAGCTGATATTGTTTTAGAATTATAATTCAAAATATTTTTTAGTTTAATCTTTTTATTCAGAAAATGTTTAGGAATAAAATCCTTAATCAAACAACATTACAGGAAAAAGAGTCAGCCTTAAAGTTCACAAGATATATTCACAAGATATATAATAAGATATTTTATATATATATATATATATATATATATATATATATATATATATATATACTGTATATATATACTATAATCGAGTTTGTAACACTTCCGTTGCCGTCGTCGGTTGCGCACTGTCAAGGTATATGTGAAAAATTAATATATATATTATTATATATTTGGCTAACAGTAACGAATGATTCATTCATTTATAAGACATTAAATGCTTTGATTGACAAAAATGCAATCCTTCCCCAAATCTGTTAATTACACAGGATGAATCATAAAAATCACTTCAAAGGAAACATTTCCTTGATAGGGTGTGAAAATGAAGTTCCTATCAGATGGTGACTAAACCTTCTTCTAGTCCTAAAACATTTGGCCATCAACCATTTCAAAGCAACCCCTTGGTTATTTGGAGTCAATAGTCTGTACTTTGGGGGAGGTTATGCTCAAGAGTCTTTTGAAATCCTTCACCCAATCTTTCTAATCTGAAAAGAAACACATGCTAACAGACACATGTGATAACAATGCAATGGCTCACTGAATCTCTGACACTTGAATAAACGTAATGCAGACATACGTCTGGGGGAGGATAAAACCAAGCAGAGACACATATGACATTACAGCCTACATAATTTAAATAATTGTATAACAATGTATAATCTGCTGGATTTTGTATAATTTTGAACACTGCATAGAAATGAATGTGTGTATGTATATATATATATATTTTAGAAGCATAGAATGTTTTAGGATTTTAAAATGAGCATTCTAACAATTATCTCTTTCATTCCAGGCATCTAAGAAGTACATATCTAATTGACATTTTAAATGATATCCTGTGTATTTTATCCTCTCAAAGAGAGATATACAGATATGAAATATTAATCTGTATAGAATAATAACCTCTGTATCTCTATATTTTTCAGACATATAATAACAAGATGTCCTATGAATATGGACCATAGACAAGTTTCATGCATTCAGGATTTATTAGAAATCTGGAATATAAAACATGCTGTATTTGTATGAATATATATATCAGGATTTTAAATGCTATTAATTTTGGAATAGTTAGCAATATAAATTATTTTGATGTAATATGATATTAAAAAGAATTTGATGTTTCATATTAAAATAATCAGAAAATTCACATGATGCTATCCTGCCTGGAATTCGGAGTGTAAGTAATTAATGCAAGAAATTATGATGATGTTTAAATGATCATTATATGGGAGATATTTCAGATATAGCAAAGATGAATGTTAAGAATTAATCTGTTTTGTTCGTCATGTTGCCCCCCGATGGCCAAGGTCCAGTATTACAGCCAGAAGGCTTTGGCTGTTAAAAATGAAATTTTCCAGGGCCAATCCGATGGGACCTCCCGAGTGTCCAATGAGAAGGGAAAAGCACCATGGGCGTGAACGAAAAAGATCATCAATGATTATATAAGGAATAGCTAAATGCAAGACAAAAACCGTTTTTGGTGATCTGCTTGTCACTAGTGATTGATAACTGGCAGCCATTCTCTTGGGGACACAATCCTTTTAAGCAAGGAACTGAAATCTTACCTTGATCTATGCGATAATTTTCCTTCAAATGAGATGATCTAAAGATATTTGGAAAACAAAGAATTTTTTGGGAGATTGAACTACAATTTGGTTCAAACTGGTGATGTATAATTGTTCTAATTTTTAATATTTGAAACAAAGGTTATTGGTAAGACCATGTTCAAATTGTAGTTAAGAGATTCAAAAGAGCAGTTTGTATTTTAGCTTATATTCATAGCATGTGTATTTTAAACTAATCCTAAATGCTAAGTTGTTTTAGCTGTGCAAAAATAGAGTTATAACTCAGAGTTTGGTTATTGGCACAAATAATATATACAATTTCTGATGTTTTAAATTGGAATTATATAGGATAAATTGTGGTTAAATAGCTGAGTGTATTGCTAAAACGTTAGTAGCTGCTATCTTAAGTCTCATTGTGATATTTTAAATGCAAATCTGATTTGAAAGGCTATTGTGAATAAGGCAACTTTTATGAACTTTGCATAGCATATTTTAATAATTCAAACGTGTATAATATTGATTCATATTCTGGTTCCTACAAATATATTTCAATGTGTTCATAGATATTAACTAATAATAAAGAATTTAGGAATTTATATTCATTTTATGGTTTCTAGTATATCCATATTTTTGGGTTTAGTTTAAAGGATAATTAATAAATATATTGTGTTATAACCCTGCCCTATACTGACAGCACGCATCCACAAAGGAATATTGGCTGCGCGCACAGCCAAAAGAATCCACCTGGATGCAGCATAGGCAAACAAAGCATTAAGGAAAAAACACCTAAGTGCCCGCATGAAATAACAAAAAAACATGCAACCGCCCACACGAAATAACAAAAAACACGTAACCAGGTGCACAAAATAACAAAAAAATCTAACCTCCCGCACAAAATAATAAAAAACCTAACCACCCGCACGAAGTATGACAAAAAAGACAACTAACCGCTCGCAGGAAAGTATAACAAAAAAACACCTAAACCGCCAACCCCCAGATCGCAAAATAATAAAGTAATTAATCCCTAATCCGCAAATTAGACAACTAAACAAAATATTAACCCCTAAACCGCCAACCCCACACATCACAATAAACCAAATTAACCTATTAACCCCTAAACCACCAACCCCCCACATCGCAATAAACCTAATTAACCTATTATTTCCTAAACCGCTAACCTAGCCCCACAACGCAAATAACTAATTTAATTACTAAGCCCCCTAACCTAACACCCCCTATATTAACCCAATTACATGAAATAAAATAAAAAACTAAGTTACAATTAAAATAAAAAATCCTAACATTCATTTAAAAATAAAACCTAAACTTAAATTTAAAATAAATAAATAAAATTACAAAAAAAATCTAAAATTACAGAAAAAAATAAACGTAAATATCCAAAATAAAAAACATTACACCTAAAATAATACCCCAATAAACCACACCCCCAAAATAAAAAACCCTTAATCTAAAACTAAACTAGGGTATTGCCCTAAATTAAACAGCTCTTCACCTAAAAAAAATTACAAAGTACCCCCTAACAGTTAAATCCCCCACCCAACCAACCCCCCAAAGTAAAAAAACCTAAGTCTTAAAAAAACCTATGCTACCCATTGCCTCTAAAGGGGCATTTCTATGGGCATTGCCCTTGAAAGTGCAATCAGCTCTTTTACAAACAACTCTTTTGTGCCCATAAAAAATAAAAAAATCCCTAATCTAAAAAAAAAACTAAGTCTAACCCGGAAATAGGTACACACTTCCTTAAGTCCAAAGGTGAAGGTCTTCTTCCAGGCGGCTCCATTATCTTCTATCTTTATCCCAAGCAAAGGCGGCGTGGAGCGGAGGTGCGGGCTGTCTTCCCCGATGAGCGGATCCGGAGCTGCGGTCCTCGGCGGCTGTCCTCGGTGGCGGCGCTCCTCAGCGGCGTGGAGGCTCCTCTTCATGCGGTCGTCCGCCGCACACTGAAGAATGAATGCAAGGTACCCAATTTATATTGGGGTAAATTGCATTCCTATTGACTGAAATTTTGAAATCAGCCAATAGGATGAGAGCTACTGAAATCTTATTGGCTGATTTGAAAAGCCAATAGGATTTCAGTAGACTTGTGCAGCTTCAAAAAATTTGTTTCGGTTCAGATCGATTCGGATCGATTCGAATTTCGGTTCGGAACGATTCGAATTCGGAAAAAATCGAATGAATTTGTTTCAGATTCATTCGGATTCTTTCGGATTCGAAAATAATTTGGCTGGATTTGGTTCGATTTGGAAATTCGGAATTTCGGTAAGTGTTAGGTGGAATGTGCTGTGTATTACACTAGTATTATGTACTGTATATTAGGTTTAACCCATAGCAGAGTGATAAAACGTAATATACTGTACAATACTAGTGTAATACACGGCCATCCGAATCTACCGAATAAATTCGATCGGCAAAAATATATTAACCCCTAATCTGCTGCTCCAGACATCGTCGCCACTATAATAAAATTATTAACCCCTAAACCTCCGCCCTCCCGCATCGCAAACACTATTTCAATATTATTAACCCCTAATCTGCCGTCCGACCACACCGCCGCTATCACAAAACCTATTAACCACTAAATTAAACTATTAACCCCTGAACCTCTGGCCTCCCACATCACTACATAAATATATTAACCCCTAAACCTAACCATAACCCTAACATAACCCTAAGCATAACCCTAACCCTAACACCCCCTAAACTAAATATAATGTAAAGAAATCTAAATAAAATTTAAAATTATTACCTAAATAATTCCTATTTATAACTAAATACATACTTACCTATAAAATAAAACCTAAGCTAGATACAGTATAACTAATAGTTACATTGTAGCTAGCTTAGGTTTTATTTTTATTTCACAGGTAAGTTTGTATTTATTTTAACTAGGTAGACTAGTTATTAAATAGTTATTAACTATTTACTAGCTACCTATTTAAAATAAATACTAATATACCTGTAAAATAAAACCTAACGTGCCTCACACTAAAACCTAACATTACAATAAAATGAAATAAATTAAATTAATCAAATACAATTATCTATATTACAAAAAGTAAATAAACACTAAATTGCACAAAATAAAAAACGAAATTATCAAAAATAAAAATGAATTACTCCTAATCGCCCTATCAAAATAAAAAAGCCCCCCAAAAATAAAAAAACCCTAGTCTACACTAAACTGCCAATGGCCCTTAAAAGGGCCTTTTGCGGGGCATTGCCCCAAAGAAATCAGCTCTTTTGCCTGTAAAAAAAATTCAAACAACCCCCCAACAGTAAAACCTACCACCCACACAACCAAACCCCCCAAATAAAAACCTATCTAAATAAACCTAAGCTAACCATTGCCCTGAAAAGGGCATTTGGATGGGCATTGCCCTTAAAAGGGCATTTAGCTCTTGTACTGCCCAAACCCTAAGCTAAAAATAAAACCCACCCAATAAACCCTTAAAAAAAAAACTAACACTAACCCCCGACGATCTACTTACAGTTTTCGAAGACTGGACATCCATCCTCATCCAGACGGCAGAAGTGTTCATCCAAGTGGGCAGAAGTCCTCATCCAAGCCGGCAGAAGTCTTCATCCAAGCAGGCAGAAGTCCTAATCGAAGCCGGCAGAAGTCTTCATCCAAGCGGGCAGAAGTCTTCATACAGGCGGCATCTTCTATCTTCATCCATCCGGCGCGGGGCAGACCATCTTCAAGACATCCGGCGCGGAGCATCCTCTTCTACGATGGTCGCTGTAGAATGAAGTTTACTTTTAAGTTACGTCACCAAGATGGCGTCCCTTACATTCTGATTGGCTGTTAGAATTCTATCAGCCATTAGTAATTAAAGGAAAAAAATTATTAAAACTAATTATTGCATATTCGATACCGTTATATGAATATACATTTGACCTGTGTGAGAATCTTGTTTGTAAAATGTCCACTTATTTCCATCCTTTCATGTAGCTTTTAAATGATTCAGTGCAGACTCTTAAAGGGACAGTATACTATCATATTTAGAGAAATTTATGTGTTTAAAATTCCTTATTATTTTATTATCAGCAGAGTATATAATGCATGAAATTAAATGGTTCATGTTGGTCTATGAATTATTATTGGGAATCGAAAACCACAAATATGTGTATTATCTTGGATAGATAGTCTGATCTCCTAACTTAACTTATTATCTCATTTGCTTTTATCTCTTGATATTCTTTCCTGAAAAGCATATCTAGATAGACTCAGGTGCTGCTGATTGGTGACTGCACATAGATGCCTTGTGTAATTGGCTAACCCATGTGCATTGCTATTTCTTTAACAAAGGAAATTGTATTCTCTGTCTGAATCATGAAATTAAATTTTGGGTTTAATGTC
Source organism: Bombina bombina (assembly GCF_027579735.1). Lineage (NCBI taxonomy): Eukaryota > Metazoa > Chordata > Amphibia > Anura > Bombinatoridae > Bombina > Bombina bombina. Next base: position 39,959,813 of record NC_069506.1, read on the forward strand.
CCTTTAAGGACAAACCCATTAGGAATAGGTGGAGTTAACATTGGAGAAATAAACTAAATTAAAATAAAGGGTAACGGAAATACCAATAGATATGTGATACACTCCAACAGGTAAAGAGTATAATTGTGAGAAATTATATTTTGATATCTATAGTTAACTGACCCTTCAAATGACTCCACTAGAGTGAAAAGTCATCAATATGCCATACAATAACTAGCTTGGTATAAATGTTAAATTAACTTACGTTTATTTAAAGATAATTTAAACTATATTACCTCGGAAATAGTTAAAGCATAATTACCTATATTTATATTAAGATGTTTTTGGATACCTAAGAACGATTATAGAGATTAGAATGTAAATGCTCGTGTAACTTTGATTAAATCAGTTATTTTTCCTAAACTTTTGTACATTCTTCAAAATATCCCTTTGTTTTTACATAAAAAGGATATTGCTATATATAATAGAGCTTGCTCTAAATTTTTGTGGAAAGGAGCCAAGCCTTGGATTGCCTCCCATCGGCTTATGAACTCCAAATTGGCAGCTGGTCTAGCACTCCCTAACATTCAGATTTATAATTTAGTTATTATAGCCAGATTTGCGCTGGATTGGATAACCGAAAAAGATCAAATCTCTTCCTTTGCCTGGGAATTGCGGCTAGTGGCCCCCTTCCAGTTGAAGGCTCTTCTTCATTGCCCACTGACCTCACTTCCTTCAAACATATTTTATTTGTCCACCTTTAGGAATGTTATAGTGGCATGGCAGAGGCTATGTACGGAGATGGATTGCTCACCTTATGTTTCGCATTATTTACCCATGCGGCAATCCTAACTTCAGCCCTGGACTCTCAAACCAGAAATTCAAAGACTGGGAGTTAAAAGGTCTAAAAACCATGAGTCAAATTCTGGGTGCAGAAGGTCATCCACTAACGTATGCAGAAATTGCAAATAAATTTGACTTAGGTGCACGCGAATTCTATGCTTACCTTCAAGTTAGGCACTTCCTTCATGAGTTGCTTAAGAACTATGGAAATAACTGGTCTGTGGGTGAATTGCAGTCTAAGATATATGTTTATGCATCAGGAATATATGCAATTTCCCCACTATATTTGCTCTTAATTCAGAAAGCCTCGAGTCTGCAGGTCAGCGATATGGTTGCAAAATGGGCTACCTAATTCCCGGATATAATGAGCAAACTATTGTTGGGAGTTTTAAAATAACTCAACAGAGTTGGGTTCCAACATCATGGAGAGAATCTCAGATAAAAGTTGGACTTCAGAGATACTTTAGTCCAGGTATTCTATCTAAGTGGTACAATGCAAGAGTTCTCTGTTCTAGGTGCTCGATAATGGATGCAGATTTATTTCATTGTCTTTGGGGCTGCCCAAAAATTTTCCAATATTGGAAAAAGATCTCATATTGGACGACTACAGTTTTAAAGTTGGAACATGAGCTAATCCCTATTGAGATTTTTTTTCTGGTGAGATTTCAAGGAATAATCAAAAATTATAGCCTTATAAATACTATTATATTAACTGGACGTAATCTTATCTTTAAATCATGGCAGGCGTGTTCAGCACCTACAATGACATAATTTAAAGCGGCCTTAGTTAATCAATTTACGACAGAGCAGAAAATGCCCCTAATATACCAAAAAAAAATGATTAAACCATTCAGGGAGTCTGAGTTCGTTTTGATAAATATTCTGGCGGGCCATTTTCCTGGAGAATGGGCAGCAGGCACAGAGTGAGGGGCTCGGGGGGGATTGGTGGAGGGAGAGAGGGGATCCACCTTTTCCTTTTTTTTGTTTTGTTTTGTTTTGTTTCGTGTCTGTAGGCTTTATTTTTTTTTAAAAATAACGAGAAAAAACAAAAGGGAAGAACAGAAAGCAATGAGATATATGTTTTTGAAGCTGGTTACACACCTGGTTGTTCTGTATTTATTATAGGCCATGTATTAATTTTATTAGTCTTTGACTCTGCTGTGATATTTATTGGTATCTTTGTATTATTTCATTATTTGCCTTGCACTGTATTATATGTTTTAATTTGTTTTGTTGTTAAACTCCTTCTCTTTTGTTATAAATAAAGATTTAAAAAAAGAATGTAAATATAACATTAAACTACACTGTCACTTTAATGTAAGAAGTTAAACACTTTCATTTCTTAAAAGTGAAATGAGCAAAGTTATGTATAATTTATACTACATATCCTCGTCATAAACATTTTATGATTTTGACATCTATAAATCACACAATCAAATCATAGATGGCTGTATCTAACTCCACCATAAATTTTGTAAGATACTTGAATTTAACATTATCTGATTAAGCTGTGTTAATATTTTTTTATAAAAGTATGTTTAAAAGAGAGAAGTCAAAGGATATACATTACTACCCTTTGAAAGACAGGAAAAAATACAGCACTCGTGATTATGAAACAACTAAATTTTGCATTTTATTAGCCCTCCAAAAGGCAGAGCAACCACCAAACCGTGTATATACATACAAAACATATAAACCTGATTAAAAATGGTAAGAAAGGACTAAACGTTACCGCTATCACATAATTATAAACAATTGCACCTAGAGATACAGATTATATTCATTGTTACAATGTATACATAGCACAATTAGTACAATTGATATGCAGCATATGAGAAAAATTGCATAGATAACCTCCAATAATAGTCCAGAACTGAACCGTCCCGGTATCGAAGTCACCGCAACTTCAAGCTACTTATTAAGTCAGGTACTCACATACCACAAGAGCCGTAGGCGTTCCGCTTTCAGCACAGTAACTCACACATAGTAGACTCCTCCTGTGACTCGTGATGTCAAACTGGGGGATGTATCATGTGTTGGTTGCCATAGGTTAGACAGCACCGACTCCCCTCTGCTGATTAGGTCACTGTTTCAACAACAAAAACTTCCACAAAGATTATATATTATATACCGCAAACTCACAGCGGCAGCAAACATCTTCAAACATCAACATATGGGAAAATACAGGCAAATTGCTTCATCTGTGCTGTGTCTCAAATGAAGTTAAATACAGCATTGATTCTTACTGCAGTGGCTTCCAAAGATGTAAAAAGCATTACTTGGAATTTTCTGTAACCAAACGAAACTTATCTTTTCCTAGGGTCGCAGATATTCACTTCCTTGCGTACACCTAGGGGCCATACATTGGCACCTGAGATATTTCGTAATTGATATCACAAAGTATTTTAAACCAGCAGCAAAAGTTCACCTTTATAGAAGTCAAGTGGTAGAGAGTAAAGTCCTTTACCATAGTGGGACACAATCAAGTGTCTAAGATGTGAAATAAATGCACATCATGCCAACGCACATTTCACCCCATCAACAACTTGTGCAGACCATCAGGGTATATGATATAATGAGGGCTAATAAAATGCAACATTTAGTTGTTCAATAATCACGAGTGCTGTATTTTTTCCTCTCTTTCAAAGGGTAGTAATTGATATCCTTTGACTTCTCTCTTTTAAACATACTTTTATAATTGTTTGAGGACTGCACCATGATAAATAATAGGAACTGATATAGCAGTATTATCACCTTTCTCCTTTTCTGTTTTATATTAATATTTTTTTATTCAATAAATTAATCAAAATTAGTATGTTTGATATCAGGCATGTGCTTGTAAAAAAAGATACTTTAACGGTCATGGGACTAATATTTTGTTTACATGTCAAAATATTAGATAGATGTGATAGAGATATGTATCAAATAATATGTATTTCAATAAATAAAATTGAAAAATATAGTATGTAAATAAATTTATTTAAAAAAAAAAAAAAATGAAAATCTGAAAAAGAAAGAAAAGAAATATTAAAAACATTGGTCAATTAGGTTATTTAATGAACACATGTCTTAAAATATTCATTAAATCTAATAATTGTAAATTCATCTTCTGTCTATGCTCTAACATATATTGCTTGTCTTGATATTAAAAACAGGTTCAGACCGGAAATCTATATCTATTCATAATTTGAAATTAATCACATTAAATTGTCTAATCAATATTTGAATTACACATATTAGCATTTAAAATTAAACAAAATAATGCATATCAAATTTTGTAAAATAAAAAATTATTCTATTGTATGAGGGACATAACTGAATGTAATATTTCATGTCCCTTCAAATAATAATATACCTAAATGTCAACTATAAAATGTATCACTTTGTCTGATTGGTCAGAATCTGAGTCCTCTCTAGCACAAAGTAGGGGAAATGTATATAAAATAAACATATTCTAAAATAGGACATGTATATATTCAGAATTCTTTGAACATTATTCCTCCTATGATTCTTAAATAGCATGCATTGTGCAAGCTAACCTGGATGTATGGTCTTTGAAAGGCAATTCTATTCAAAATATCAGTTTATCTTCATTAGGTGTCCTATTCATCATTTTCAGAATAGAGGATTGTGAAATACCATCAAAAAATAATAATAATTATGAACCATAAGTGTCTCCCATAGAATACATTCTGCATCCCCAGTCTTCTTCCAGAGAATTGTGGCCACTTACCATGTGAACGCGTCTTTGTATGTTTTTCAAAGTCAGCACAGTTGAAAGACAATGCCACAGACATGATCACATTGGGATTCTTCACTTTTAGTCTGGGATTCTTCACTTTCAGTATGGGATTCTTCACTTTCAGTCTGGGATTCTTCACTTTCAGTCTGGAATTCTTCACTTTCAGTCTGTAGATGAAGTCATCTCCCTAATGGAAGATAAAGTGTAAATAAAATCATTAATAAAAATGTGTGACTTGGTTCTGCATCAATAGCTTACTAAGCGTATGTAGAATCTTTTGTGTTATGTTCTATCAATCAAGTGTAAAGCTGAGTCATATATTGTGCAGACCTAACTTCTGATGTATGACTTGGAAGCACATAGCATAGCTAGAGTATCCCTTTCTGACTATTTAAAAATCTAGCAATGTGTTAACTAAATACTACATTTAAAATTGTATGCCATATGATGGATCATTGTGCAAACCCCCCACCCCCCAGTCCATACATTGTGTATACTTACCATCTGATGTTGTCTTTGAATCATCTGATTCAAATGGTTAAATTGCATCCTATAGCTGCACATTTAAGCTAGGACATGCTACATATCTGTTTGGAGCTAAAACTAGACATTTGCTAAAAGAGAAATAAATGGTTAAAGCGCATCCTATAGCTGCACATTTAAGCTAGGACATGCTACATATATGTTTGGAGCTAAAACTAGACATTTGCTAAAAGAGAAATACATGGTTAAAGCGCATCCTATAGCTGCACATTTAAGCTAGGACATGCTACATATCTGTTTGGAGCTAAAACTAGACAATTGCTAAAAGAGAAATAAATGGTTAAAGCGCATCCTATAGCTGCACATTTAAGCTAGGACATGCTACATATCTGTTTGGCGCTAAAACTAGACATTTGCTAAAAGAGAAATAAATGGTTAAAGCGCATCCTATAGCTGCACATTTAAGCTAGGACATGCTCCATATCTCTTTGGAGCTAAAAATAGACATTTGCTGAAAGAGACAATTAAATGGTTAAATCGCATCCTATAGCTGCACATTTTAGCTAGGACATGCTACATATGCGTTTTTTGCATAAACTAGACATTTGCTAAAAGAGAAATAAATGGTTTAAGCGCATCCTATAGCTGTACATTTAAGCTAGGACATGCTACATATCTGGAGCTAAAAATAGACATTTGCTGAAAGAGACAATTAAATGGTTAAATCGCATCCTATAGCTGCACATTTAAGCTAGGACATGCTACATATGCGTTTTTCGCATAAACTAGACATTTGCTAAAAGAGAAATAAATGGTTAAAGCGCATCCTATAGCTCCACATTTAAGCTAGGACATGCTACATATCTGTTTGGAGCTAAAACTAGACATTTGCTAAAAGAGAAATAAATGGTTAAAGCGCATCCTATAGCTGCACATTTAAGCTAGGACATGCTACATATCTGTTTGGAGCTAAAAATAGATATTTGCTGAAAGAGACAATTAAATGGTTAAATCGCATCCTATAGCTGCACATTTAAGCTAGGACATGCTACATATGCGTTTTTCACATAAACTAGACATTTGCTAAAAGAGAAATAAATGGTTAAAGGGCATCCTATAGCTCCACATTTAAGCTAGGACATGCTACATATCTGTTTAGAGCTAAAAATAGACATTTGCTGAAAGAGAAATAAATGGTTAAAGCGCATCCTATAGCTGCACATTTTGCACATTACACAAACACAACTGTTAGCAAACATTACAGTGGCAATTATCTAACTAATTAACCATGTTGTGCACAAGTACTCACCAACGAGCCACCCATGGGGAAACTGTCTGCCCTCAAACTGCTGCCACAGTGACGACTGCCTGAGGATATGGGCATCATGACAAGCCCTGCCGAAATTCGCACACACCTGCATAATCCACATCCGTGCGTCACAAACAAACTGCACGTTCAGACTATGGAAATGTTTGCGATTTCGGAAGGGCTGGTCATCTGCTGGAGCACGCAGCGCAATGTGGATGCAATCTATTGCTCCCAAGACATTGGGCATTTGAGCTATTGCATAGAATTCCCTCTTCAGGCACCTCCAATCGCCATCATTTTGAGGGAATCCTATATAAAGCTTACTAACTTGTATTATGGCTTCCAGAAAGTGAGAAGGTACCCTGAGACAGCCCATGCATGTACCCCTCTCCGGATTGAAAACTTCCGGAGGCCAGGACGTATATGCAACTTAGCATCTTGGTCATGCCAGGGATTGCAGTTTGCATACGTCTACGTGGCTCCAGATGAGGTTTAAGTACATCGTAAAGGCTAATGAGCTGTTTGCGATTGAGCCTATACTTGTCATAAACCTCGAAGTCGCTCATGTTATCAAAGGTGGGCCTCACCCTGTGAACAGGATGACCTCTAATCAGACGAGCCCTTTGTCTCTCTTGGAGACGCCGAGCATGCCTGATTCTGTTGTACACAACTCGTGCAACAGCACCAGCACCAACTAACTGCGGATCATCCATATTTGCCAAGCTAAGCAGCACAAAGCCAAACAGCAGAGCAAACGCACAAGGAGTAACAAGGTATGCAAAAACACAAAAGCGATTTGATACAATGTCGATCACCATGGACGCTTTGGCCATGTTGTTTGGGGGATTTATAGTGCAATATGTCTAATGGTAGCGTGTTCGTAATGATTGCTGATTGTATACACTTGATTGTATGTGAGCGGCGCGAATCTTATAGTAAAAAGTACACGTCCACGCTAACATGAATGAAAGTGCATACTTGTGTATAATATGCATAGACATGGCATAGAATCTGATCGATCAATGTTGCTGCAATATTGTTGCAAAACGATAAAATAACGGGTGACATCTATAATATTCTATATATAATTGATTGTCGAGTTGTCAATATTTAACGTGTCCCATTGAAGTCGCAATAATAATGAAGATCTTCCAACCCTCTTGTTTACGTATATGTAATATTGTAGTATTGAGTAAGAAACTGCTGAAAGGGGTGGTACAGTCCTAATGCTGTAATCTGTATGGTTGAAGCTTCGAATGATGTCATCATATTAGCAACCTGCCTGTTTAGTTTGCAAATCTTCATTCTCTTGTTGTATTTTTCAACATTCTTATTGTGTGCTGATTAAAAAGATAAATGTGTGCTTTGTTGTTGTGTGATGTGTGTTATGTACATATGCGTATGTATGGTGATTCTCTCCCACATATTCTGATTTATATAAAGCAGTATAGCATTGTTGCTCCTTCCAAAAAAGCGACAACTCTAATATGTTCTAATGATATGTTATTATTGTACGTAATTCCTAATGGTATATTATGAGTGAATCGTGATGTTAAAGGGACACTAAATCCATAATTGATCTTTCATGATTCCGAGAGAGAATCCAATGTTAACCAACCTTCCAAAGTAGTTGTATGATGTAAATGTGTTCATTGTTTATATGTGGGTTTTTTGCTTGAATATCAATGCACATGTATGAGTCAATGCCAAAAGTCATGTATGTGTATCCATCAATCATCATCTTGTGAGCCTATGTAGATATGCTGTTCATCCAAGCATATGAGTTGAATAAATGAAATGCTATAATAGACGTAAATGAGATGTGTTTACAATTGGCTACTGTGACAAAACCAATCTCGCCACTGAACATTGGAGGGCCTGTTATGGAACATTCTTTGGGCTGGAGGTACATGGGCTTAAGGATACCCAGAGACTGCATGGAAATATGGAATTTTATATGCTGGACACCCCATGTACTTTCATAACTCTGTCTTATGTCTATGTCACCCTGTATCCATAAATACAGGATGGGTACAGGGTGTGAGTGCCCCTTGTGGGAGCAATTGTGACTCTATAAGCCAAGTGGGCATAAAAGACTTTATAGCTAATAAGAACTGTTCCTATATTCAGTAATAAGATGTATTCTATGTATGTTTCAGATCTGATTGTGTCTCAGGAGTCTGTCTGGGTAAACTGATTGTGTCCTTGTGTGATTATGTTAACTAGACTGCCCAACATCAGATTGTCTGAGTAAACGTTCTTCCCTAGTTAATTAACTTAATATGTTAATCTGTTTTACCTGTGAATAGACAATTGTTTGATGCATTGTTCATATGTTTGCCTTACTGTTAAACCAATGCCCTTTGTAACCTGAAGCCAGGGTGTATAAATCTGTGTGCTGCCTTCAAATAAAGGATATATTCTGTTTAAACCTGAAACTGGCTGGGTTGTGAATTGCTGATTGTCTATGCAGGACATTGTTCATCTGGGGTTAACCCTTGGTACACAGTTGGTACCGTAACATTGGTGGCAGCGACGGAATGAACCTTATCGCCCAGAAGAGCAACTACACAAGCCAGTAACCTCAGGAAGAGGGGGATTATTACAATACTGACTAAGATGGAAAAGAGAAAAGTAAATTTTGCAGCTTTTAAAAACTTCCTGGAAACAGAAGGAGAGATTGATGGGTACCTTGCGGATTTTGAGAGGCAATGTGCACTACACAAGGTACCCGCAGAGGACTGGGTCACGATATTATCTGGAAAATTATCCGGCCGGGCCAGAGAGGCTTTTCGGGCCATTCCAGATGAGGAAGTCAGGGATTATAATACTGTAAAAGAGGCTCTGCTCTCCAGGTATGCGGTTACACCGGAGGCATACCGGAGACGGTTCAGAGACACTGTTAAATTAGCTGGAGATTCCTACCTTGAGTGGGCATGTAAGGTGCACCGCACAGCAGCTCACTGGATAGCGGGGTGCCAAGCCATATCTGGGGAAGAGGTGCTGCAGCTATTCCTGTTGGAACATTGCTTCGACAAATTACCCGCAGGAGTTCGAGAGTGGGTTCGGGACCGTAAACCCTCCACCCTGCAGGAAGCGGCTCGCTTGGCAGATGAGTATACGGATGCCCGCAAACTGGACATTGCTACCACTAAGCCCCCTGCTAGAGTGGAGTACAGACCCCCAGTCACCCCAGCAGCTGCCAGTTACCAAACCCCGGCGCACCGCTATACCACACGGCCTCCGGCCACGAACTACCCTCAGAGAGCCCTGTTCCATTCGCGGGGCTACTCACAACCTATTCGGTGCTTTAGATGTAAGCAACTAGGGCACAAAAGACCAGAGTGTCCCCTAAACGCAGCGAACCAAGCGCAGTCCTGGAGAAGACCCGCCGGCGGAATCCCACGTAATCCTCAGCCTGCGGCCCGCTACGTAGAGGCGCAAGAATGCTGGAGCATCCTACATGAGGCAGACCTTGTGCAAGCTGCCCACCGGAATAACCGGCAACTGGTTAAAGTGAATGGGAAGAAGGTCAGTGGTCTACGGGATACTGGTGCTACCATGACCTTGCTTCAAAAGAACTTGGTGTCTGAGAAACAGTACACTGGAGACACTGTGGCTGTGAGGGTAGCAGGGGGCGATGTGTTCAGCCTACCTGTTGCCAGGGTACATTTGGATTGGGGAGTGGGCGCTAGACCTGTGAATGTGGGGGTCAAGAAGGACTTACCTGCTGATGTTCTTCTTGGAAATGACTTGGCCCCCCTTGTTTCTGCCTACGCTCCTATGGGTCCCGCTGATGTTAACTCTGTGACTACCCGTGCCCAGATCCGTGCAGCAGAGACTGACCCACCTGCTGCTAAGCCCCAGGACGCTGAGCTCAGTAAATCTCTATCCGCTATTGATATGTGGAGGTCCCGTTACAATGCGCTGATGAAGGAGAAGAGGAGCGCAGAGGAAAAAGCACGTTTAGAACAGGAATCTCTGCTAGACAAGCTGCACCGACAAACTGCAGAAAACACCAGCTTGAGAGTGGAACATGAAACATTAAAGACAAACTTAGTGACACTGGAGGAGAAGCTGACGCTGGCTCATAGTGAGGTGCAGCAACTCAAGGGCACCCTATGTCAGTATGAAGGGATTGTGGATACCTATAAAGAGCAGGTACAGAAAACTCGTAAAGAAGCTGATGGGATTTTGAAGGACTGTTTGGCCCTGGTCTGGGCACTGAGGAATTTGAACCCTTGTTTGTATGGACAGGAATTCTCTCTCATAACGGGAATACAGATGGATTGTCCCAGCAAACTGACATGCCTACCAGGCGCTCTGGTGGTATATGCCACAGTATATACCCTGGACAGCCGAGCATGACAAACCAGAGGGAGAGGAGTTTGATGGTCCTGTCCCCCAGCAACACGGCTGTTTAGCCAAAGGGGAGACGATTGGTCTCCCCCTCCAGCAGCACAGCTATGTATCCAAAGGGGAGACAGTCGGTCTCCCCCTCCAGCAACCAGGCTCCCACCAGGCTACTTCCATGGTAGTGCTGGCACCCGGGCAGAGTACAGCTGGTCTCTGCCCACCTCGCAACCCACCAATTCAGCGTACCAGTCCCCCACACAGCTGTGGTGAGGTACCTGGACATGGACAAGTTTTCCCCGTACTCAGGTGTAGTAACCATTTATTGTGGGTGGGCTGTACTACTAATTGTGTTTTATGGGTGGGTTGCTGGACTAACCAGGGCACTGACCGGCAGGAGGTCAGATACCCTGTTAGTCTGTTTGGAAAAGGGGAGAGATGTGACAAAACCAATCTCGCCACTGTACATTGGAGGGCCTGTTATGGAACATTCTTTGGGCTGGAGGTACATGGGCTTAAGGATACCCAGAGACTGCATGGAAATATGGAATTTTATATGCTGGACACCCCATGTACTTTCATAACTCTGTCTTATGTCTATGTCACCCTGTATCCATAAATACAGGATGGGTACAGGGTGTGAGTGCCCCTTGTGGGAGCAATTGTGACTCTATAAGCCAAGTGGGCATAAAAGACTTTATAGCTAATAAGAACTGTTCCTATATTCAGTAATAAGATGTATTCTATGTATGTTTCAGATCTGATTGTGTCTCAGGAGTCTGTCTGGGTAAACTGATTGTGTCCTTGTGTGATTATGTTAACTAGACTGCCCAACATCAGATTGTCTGAGTAAACGTTCTTCCCTAGTTAATTAACTTAATATGTTAATCTGTTTTACCTGTGAATAGACAATTGTTTGATGCATTGTTCATATGTTTGCCTTACTGTTAAACCAATGCCCTTTGTAACCTGAAGCCAGGGTGTATAAATCTGTGTGCTGCCTTCAAATAAAGGATATATTCTGTTTAAACCTGAAACTGGCTGGGTTGTGAATTGCTGATTGTCTATGCAGGACATTGTTCATCTGGGGTTAACCCTTGGTACACAGTTGGTACCGTAACAGCTACTGTTTGTGAATAATGAAATGTAAAAAATAATTTTCTGTCCGTTTAAATATGATTTAATTTTTTAAACCGATTTCGTATTGGTGATGATCGAATTGATGCTGATTTCTAGTTGATGTAATGCAATTTCCTTTAAGAATTTGATGCTGCAGTGAATTTCACACAAGTAAAACCCATAACTCCATAGGGAAATAGTAATTTCTTGTTCTATTTGTCATAGCGGGACCAACGCAAGAATGAATGAATTAGCGCCACAATTCTAAAGCTGGTATTACGAGTTTTAAAGTCTATGAAATTTGCGTGTGTTAGGAAAATTTGCCTGTCGCGTGCACGAGCATGTATTCCCCATAGAAGTCAATGGAGGAGAGAAATGTCCATAGAAATAAAACCCAACACTTGTGTTGAGCGTAAAGTTAGTGACTTCATGTACTTCTGTGAAAAAGTAGCTAAATCGTGTTAATTTCATAATAAAAATATGTTTTGTGTAGGTAATGTGCTGTATATTGTTTGTATGTATCTCATTGTGTATGTATGTGATAATATTTGTAGTTAGATGTAGCTATATTAGTGTATGTGTATGTTCCTGTATGTCTATGTAAGTGAATGTAAAATAGTTTTGTGTGCATTTTTTTTCTCAAACACCCGAGATCTCGTAACTTTGATCCATTATATTTTGACACGAAAAATTTTAATATGAAAAATAAATATTGTTGAGTGTTTGTATAGGTGTACTTTGTGTAATGTTTTTGAAGTGATTCGTGGATGTTTTTGTTTTCGAAATATCATTAACTACTGGGTCTGTGTGAACGTTATGGATTTGAGCGTAGATGGTGATATTTGTGGCGCTACGGAAACTTGTAATACCAGCGGTAGGGAAAAAGCAGCGTTATGAGGCTTTTTCACTCATAACGCAAAACTCGTAATCTATCTGCAAATTAGTTACTACATGTGCATATATATTTATATTTATATCATGATTTATACATTAAAAAATATGCTAATAATTGAATGTGGACTGCATAGAGGAAAGGTGTTGAGATGTTATATTTTATAGGATAAGGACACATTTTTATTAGGGGACTACAGTCCCTGATATAGATCTAGATCCCAGCGCAGATTAATTCCATTTGGTTCTTTAGTTTCTAATTTGAAAATCCATTGGACTTCTACATCCAACAGTTTTCTATATCTGTCTCCCCCTCTTTTATTTAAAGGGATATAATCAATTGCTTGAAAGGTCAATGCATTCCTTCTTTCAGGGTGGAGATTGAAATGTTTCCCACTGGGGTCTTAGGGGGATCTCTATCACACAAATTAAAACATTGTATTATCTTAATATACGCCGTAAGTGCAGTTTTTGTCTGTATGTTTAAACACTCATTACCAAGGGTAAGACTGGAAAGAAAAAACAGGTCTATGGTTGGCAATAAAACGGACTGTCCTTTCTCTGTGTATAACAGGGTTTGTGGTAATTCCTCTGTTACAAATAGGAGGATTTCACTGTGTGTGGATATATAGCCAATAGACACACTCTGCATACACTACAAGTTTGAAAAATACTTCATTAACAACGAACAAATACGTTACAAGAACTTTTTTTATATAAATAAGAGGCATTATAAAAAATTATATTTATAGCATTCCCTCATTACATGTCTAGAAATTATAGCATTCCCACATATGTCTAGAAATTATAGCATTCCCTCATAACGTCTCTAGAAATTATACCATTCCCTCGTAACATGTCTAGAAATTATAGCATTCCTTTATAGCATATCTAGAAATTATAGCATCCTCTTATGTCTAGAAATACAGCATTCCTTCATTACATGTCTAGAAATTATAGCATTCCCTCATAACATGTCTAGAAATTATAGGATTCCCTCATAACATGTCTAGAAATTATAGGATTCCCTCATAACATGTCTAGAAATTATAGTATTCCCTCATAACATGTCTAGAAATTATAGTATTCCCTCATAACATGTCTAGAAATTATAGTATCCTCTCATAACGCTGCGGAATCTGTTGGCGCTCTACAAATAACCGATAATAATAATAATAATAATACTCCAAAGTTCAGGTTTAAAAAAATCCAATGAATGTAGAGGGTGTAAGGGTTGTCACTGGTCTTCTTGAAAAAGACAATTCATCAAGGCGAAACATACGCAGGATGTCACAGGACACAATGGACTATTTTGTCACAATAGGGCGGGTCTTCTTAGCATTGCTGCTAAAGAGTTGCGAGTAGAACATGGCGAATCCTTACAGTGGGATACTATCTTGCCAAGTGATTACCTGTGCTCTAAACCTATTCCCTTTTAATTAAAGGAATGTGAAGCACAATTTTTTTATTTTGGGATTCAGAGAAAGCATGCAATTTTTAACCACTTTCCAATTTATTTCTATAATCTAATTTGTTTTGTTCTATTGGTATCCTTTGTTGAAAAGCATTACTCGATAAACTCAGGATCTGCTGATTGGTTGCTTCACATGTATGACATGTTATTGGCTCACTGTGTGAATTGTAGTTTCTTCAATAAAAGATACTAAAAGAAGGAAGCTAAATTGATAATAGAATTAAACTGGAAAGTTGTTTAAAATTGTATTCTCTATCTAAAGCATGAAAGAAACAAAAATTGGCTTTCATGTCCCTTTAATTACGTAATGGGCAAATTTGTTCTTTTGAATCAAATTTCGAATGTTCATTCTAACATTTTTTTTTTTAAATGTTTCTTTTTAAATTTTAAAGATCATCAAATTCGAAATATTACTAACATTTGATTTTGACATTCGTTTTATGCAAATCTAATTTTTAATATTCAATGTCTAGTCTACAGCTATCTTTTATAAATGTAATATTTGAATTCAAATTTGACTTCAAAATAGTATTTCTAATCTACATTTAGCTTTTATAAATGTAATATTAAAATTCGAAACCAGCATTCGAAATCAAAACCAAAATTCAAAATCAAAAGTTATATTTGAAAACCAGAAATATCATTCGATTTTCTAATTTTGACTTCAATTTAGAATATTGGTTCTTATCTGAAGACTTCTTGCCACTTGGATGAAGACTTCTTGCCGCTTGGATGAGGACTTCGCCAGCTGGATGGATCCTTCAAACAGGGTCTTCAATAACTGTAAGTGGATCGTCGAGGGTTAGTGTTTTTTGGGTGGGTTTTTATTTTAGCTTAGGGTTTGGGCTTTTCATAAAAGATCTGATTAACCTTTTTCAGGGCATAGAAATAGAGCTAAATGCCCTTTTAAGGGCAATGCCAATCCAAATGCCCTTTTCAGGACAATGGTTAGCTTAGGTTATTTTAGATAACTTTTTATTTGGGGGGTTGGTTGGTTGGGTGGTGGGTTTTACTGTTGGGGGGGTGTTTGTATTTTTTTTTACAGGCAAAAGAGCTGGTATCTTTGGGGCAATGCCCCACAAAAAGTCCTTTTAAGGGCCATTGGCAGTTTATTGTAGCCTATGGTTTTTTTATTTGAGGGGGGGGTATTTTGATAGGGCTATTAGATTAGGTGTAAATTGTGATAATAATTTTTTTATTATTCGTAAAAAAAAATTGGAATATCAGTGAAATATCTGTGTATGTCTGAAATGTTTGTGTATGGGGTCGAATTATCAATCAGCAGATCCTGAGTTTATCGAGTAATGCTTTTCAACAAAGGATACCAATAGAACAAAACAAATTAGATGATAGAAATAAATTGGAAAGTGGTTTAAAATTGCATGCTTTCTCTGAATCACAAAATAAAAAAATTGTGCTTCATGTTCCTTTAATTAAAAGGGAATAGGTTTATAGCACAGGTAATCACTTGGCAAGATAGTATCCCGCTAAGACCGCTGCTTAACTGTTGTCCCAAAGTAAGACCTTGCAAAATTAAGTAATATTAATCATATGGAAGAGAGAATATATCAATTTTAGTGAAGAAAATATAAACCATAGAGAATGTTTTTAGAATTTTACTTCAGCAAACATATAAGATATTGCTGGTGCAATGATAAATGCTGTCTGCATTTATCGATGTGCAGTGGACATGATCCGCAATATCGGATCATGTCCGCTCGCAGCATCATAAATAGGCCCCTATGTCTGAAATATCAGTGTATATCTGAAATTTCTGTGTATGTCTGAAATTTCTGTGTATGTCTGAAGTGTCTGTATATGTCTGAAGTGTCTGTGTATATCTGAAATGTCTGTGTATGTCTGTGTATGTTCAGGCTCGCCGGAAACAGGACCACTGCTCCTCTGAGGCAGCGGACAGCAATCCGCCCGATCGGATACAATCGGGTTGATTGACACCCCCTGCTAGAGGCTGATTGGCTGCGAATCTGCAGGGGGTGGCATTGCACAAGCTTCAAGCGGGGTGTTAAAATTTTTTCGTTTTTTGTTTTTTGGGGTGTTTTTTTTTAGATTAGGGCTTTTCTTATTTTTAATGGGCTGTAAAAGAGCTGAATGCCCTTTTAAGGGCAATGCCCATACAAATGCCCTTTTCGGGGCAATGGGTAGATTCTTTTTTTTTAGTTAGTTTTTTTTATTTTGGGGGGTTGGGGGTGGGGGTTTGTAATGTTAGAGGGTATTTGTTTTAATTTATTGGAAAAAGAGCTGTTAACTTTAAAAGGGCCATTGGTAGTTTATTATAGATTAGTTTTTTGGGGGTTTTTTTTTTTGTTTTTTTTTTAAATGGGGGTATAAGAATAGAAATAATTTTTATTATTTTGGATAATTTTGTTTGTTATTTTTTGTAATGGTATTTTTTTTATCTTTTGTAATTTTAGTGTTTATTATTTTTTGTAATTGTAGTTTTAATTTTTTTGTAATGTTAGGTTTTATTATTTTTAGCAATGTTAAGTTTTTTATATTTTGTATTATTAGATTTTTTAAACAAGTAATGTTATTTATTTATTTTAGTTTAAGCTTAGGTTTTATTTTTATTTCACAGGTCAGTTTATATTTATTTTTAAATAGGTAGTTAGTTAATAATTGTAACTTTACTTTAGGTGTATTTTAATTAATGTTAAAGTTAGGGGTGTTAGGTTATGGGGCTAATATTTTAATTTAGCTAGTTGTGATGTGAATGGAACAGCAGTTTAGAGGTTAATAATTTTACTTAGTGTTTTTGTGATGTTTAAGGGACAGCAGTTTAGGGGTTAATAAGTTTATTTAGGGAGTCACGTTGTGGGGTGATAGCGATTTATGGGTTAATAGGCTTATTTAGTTTTGGCGATCTGGGGGAACGGCGGTTTAGGAGTTAATAGCTTTATTTAATGTTGGCGATGTGGGGGGTGGCGGTTTAGGTGTTAATAGGTTTATTTAGTTTTGTCGAGGTGCGGGGCGGCGGTTTAGAGATTAATAGGTTTATTTAGTGTTGGCGATGTGAGGGGGCGGCGATTTAAAGGTTAATAGGTTTAGTTAGTGTTGGCGATGTGGGGGAATCGCGGTTTATGGGTTAATAGCTTTATTTAGTGTTGGCAATGTGGGAGGACGGCGGTTTAGAGGTTAATAGGTTTAGTTAGCGTTGGCGATGTGGGGGGACGGTGGTTTAGAGATTAATAGATTTAGTTAGTGTTGGCGATGTGGGGGGATGGCGGTTTAGAGGTTAATAGGTTTAGTTAATGTTGGCGATGTGAGGGGATGGCGGTTTAGAGGTTCATACATTTATTTAGTGTTGGTGATGTGGGTGGACGGCGGTTTAGAGGTTTATAGGTTTAGTTAGTGTTGGTGATGTGGGAGGATGGTGGTTTAGGGGTTAAAAGCTTTATTTAGTGTTTTATTTAGTGTTGGTGATTTGGGGGGACGGCGACTTAGATTAGAACAATGAAAAATTCTGAATATGAATAAAGAATGGATCCGAAAATTTGTAAACTGATTTATTCGTTTTTGGATTTTTTCAGGATTTTAGTTATGGTGCCGATTTGGAAATTTAGATTCATTCGACCTTCGAATCGGCCAAAATTAGGTCAAAAACTAAATTTGTCCAAAACTAATTGCATATGTCTATCTGAAATGTCTGTGTATGTTTGAAGTGTCTGTGTATGTCTGAAGTGTCTGTGTATTTCGGAGATATCTGTATTTTTTAAGTGTATGTGTATGTCTGAAATGCCTGTGTATTTCTGAAATGTCTGTTTACTTCTGAAATATCAGTGTATGTCTGAAATTTCTGTGTACGTCTGAAATATCAGTGTATATCTGAAATGACTGTGTATGTCTGAAATATCAGTGTATGTCTGAAGTGTCTGTGTATGTCTGAAGTGTCTGTGTATGTCTGTGTATGTCTGAAATATCAGTATATGTCTGAAGTGTCTGTGTATGTCTGTCTATGTCTGTGTATGTCTGAAATATCAGAAAACTAAAATAATGCTGGATGCGCAAAACTCAATATGTGCAATATTGGGCTAAATGCAATGTGTGTACAAGTGTTAAAAACCAAACTCCATAACAGGAAACTATCAGATACACATCCAAAAAAATATATGATAGATATAATACAAGGTGCAAAAAAAAAAATACGTCTGCAGTGAAAATTTTAAAAAGTCCCAAATGTGTCATCAGGAAACTTTTCATGGAAAGGTGGCAGCTCACTCCATCCAATGCTTGATGGTGAAACAAGCAGGACAAGACGACTCTGGAAAAAGGGAAAAGAAGAAGGCGCCACAATATTGCAACATCAGTGTGATCGATAGGACACACACGCAGATAACATCATAAGGCACTTGAGAAGTGCAACAAATGCCTTCTGGAACATTAAAAGCTGTCCAGCTAGCTCTCCTCTCTGCAGATCACTCAATATCAATCAGCTATAAACCTCCGATGTCTATGTAGGGCTCTGGTAGACAGCCTCGTGAAATGATAGAGCTGTTGAGAAGGAAAATTGGCAGCATGGCTTCTCTTGGATATGTTTTTTTGCTATAGCCGCTTTATTGCGGTGGTCTGGAACCGAACTCACAATATCTCCGAGGTATGCCTGTATTTCCTGATAAGGAGAGATATCAATATTTAAATAAAACACAAGACACATCATTTTATTTAAATATTGATATCTCTCCTTAACAAGACCTCCTCAACTGGCAGCTTCGTTAAATGGTAGCCACAAAACACTAGTTTCGATGTCAACAGTGAAGAGGCGACTCCGGGTTGCTGGTCGTCTACTCAGAGTTGCAAAAAAAAAAACATATCTCAGACTGGCCAATGAAAAGAAAAGATTAAGATGGGCAAAAGAACACAGACACTGGACAGAGGAAGACTGGAAAAAGTTTTATGGACAGACAAATTTTGAGGTGTTCGGATCACAAAGAAAAACATTCATGAAACGCAGACCAAATGAAAGGACTGCTTGACATCATCTGTCAAGCATGGTGGAGGCAATGTGATGGTCTGGGGGTGCTTTTGTGGTTAAAGTGGGAGATTTTAAAGAAGGAAGACTATCACTCCATTTTGCAATGCCATGCCATACCCTGTGGACATTGCTTGATTGGAGCCAATTTCCCCATACAACAGGACAATGACCCAAAGCACAGCTAAAAACTATGCAAGAACTATTTAGGGAAGAAGCAGTCAGCTGACATTCTTTCTTTAATGGACTGGCCAGCAAAGTCACCAGGGGGCTGATTCGGAGCTTGATGCAGCTGTTTCCGCGCAAGCCTTCAGGCTTGCCGGAAATAGGAGTTAAGAAGCAGCGGTCTTAAGACCGTCCGCAGGATAATAAATTAGCCCCAATATCTCAAACATATTGAGGTGTTGTGGGAGCAGCGTGACCATATGATATATAGGAGGTGCCCCTCAAGCTTGTGTGAGGTGCTCCATGAATAATGGGGTGAAATCTCTTCAGATTACCCCAACAAATTGACAACTAGATGCCAAAGGTCTGCAAGGCTGTAATTGCTGCACATAGAGGATTATTTAACTAAAGCAAAGTTTGAAGGACACAATTATTATTTCACTTAAAATTAATTATTTCTAATCTTGTCAATGACTATACTTCCTGTTCAAACTAATTTCATATATGTTTTCATGGAAAACACGGAAATGTG
Source organism: Bombina bombina (assembly GCF_027579735.1). Taxonomy (NCBI): domain Eukaryota; kingdom Metazoa; phylum Chordata; class Amphibia; order Anura; family Bombinatoridae; genus Bombina; species Bombina bombina. Next base: position 39,979,690 of record NC_069506.1, read on the forward strand.
TTTGTGTGTGGGTGGAAATATATATTATTTTTTTACAGTGCATGCAGTAGCTCATCTTACATAAAGATGAATCTGCTACAGATAATGCACAAGCAATGCCCCCTCCTTGCCTTTTGCGCTGGTTTGTTTGCATTGCATTATCTTTGTCACATGTACATAATGTAACCCTGTACTGCTCTGTGCATAGCGCTGGTACTTTATTAATAATTAGTAATAATACTGTACACTGTGTGTACTGTCCTCATTAACTGATAACTAGACAGCTAGTTAACAAACCAGACAGAAATAGCTTTGTGTTTATTCCAAACTGATTTTACTTCTGAATAGTTATTTTGTAAAACTGCAATACAATAAGAAAAGTTGAAATTACAATATGTAGTTACACGTGGTGCTTGCAATACATACAATAATACATGTTTCTAACACAGAGAGCTTACATTTAATCCTTACAGCAAATAGCAATGCAATTCAAATGTACAATGAACTCTTAGCAAACAACAAATAACTTACAGGCATATGTATATTTAGAGGCAAATGTTAAGAGCTAAGATGGCTGCTGAGAAAATGAAAGTAAGACTTTTTATTAACAAACTTTATTAACGCTTCCTGTTTTATTCTTGAGAGGAACCAAGCTGTAATTGCAACATGAAACCACCAGATGTCATCAACATGAACATAATAAGCATATAATATACAGAACACTCCCCGCCTGGTATAAACATATACCACTATTACATGATCTATAAGTTATTATTAAATTCAACCAGATAACTCTTTACTTTGAAAAAGAACAATTAAATCTGACACAGGTCTGAGATATACTTTAGCAGTGCCTTGTTTAATGATTTTGACCTCTACCATCACCACTAGGAATGGCTTTTACAATAAGACTCATTGTCCATCCATTGCACTTTACTTGAGAGTCTTTCAACAATACAAGATCTTCTTGAACGTTTTGTTTCTCTTTCCATTTTCTATATTTCCATGTTTGGATACATTTGATAGTCACTGTTTCAGCTTGCAAGAAATCTAATGAATGGCATAACCCTTTGCTGCAATGCCAGCCTTTACACGACTCCTTTTGAGTGCTGCTGGAAAATGACTTGGCAATGTGAATAAGTATTGCTATACCTCTCACAAGGGACTTCCACTTTGAGAATCTGAGAAATCTATGTGAGTTTAACTGGCTTTCATACACTTCAGTTTTTAAAGCTGTCACTTCAGGTCTGATCTCACTGTCAGAATCTGGTTCAATGAGGTCAAATACTTTAGCTTCAGATTGATCACTAGTATCTGCCTGATGTAAGAAATCTGGGCCTGAGAACCAGTTGGTATGTTTTAGGTGAGCTGCTTGAATTGGTCTAGTACCATGATCTGCTGGATTCTGACTGGTGTTAATATAATGCCACTGATCTGGATTAGTAGATTTTCTAATACGAATTATTCTGTTTGAGACATATACATGAAATCTCCTACAAGTATTGTGAATATAACCTAACACAATTTTGCTATCAGTGTAATATTTAACTGCATAAAGTTCAATGTCCATTTCTTCAGTAATAAGTTCAGCTAGCTCAACTGACAAAACAGCTGCACATAATTCTAGACGTGGCACTGTATGGGCTGGTCTTGGAGCTAGTTTAGATATGCCCATAATAAAGCCTACATGACATTGACCGCTACTGTCTATGACTCTGAGATATGCCACAGCTGCTATCGCTACAGTAGAAGCATCAGAAAAAACACATACCTCCTTTCTTACTGTGGACGATAGTGACACTGGCACATAGGGTCTGGGAATACTGAGATCTTCAAGATGGATCAGGTCTTCTGTCCATGCTCTCCATTGAGTTTCTCTATCTGGTAAGAGTGGGGAATCCCAGTCACATTGGTCTGTTGAGAGTTCTCTGACTAAAGATTTACCTTGCATAGTGATTGGAGATGCAAACCCAAGTGGGTCATAAAGACTGTTTACTGTAGCCAGGATACCTCTCCGTGTGAAAGGTTTTACCTCTTTAGACACTTGAAAAGTGAAACTGTCGGTCTGTAAGTTCCAACTTACTCCTAAGCTCCTTTGAAGGGGTAGAGGATCGACACCTAAAACAAGGTCCTTTAGATCTTTAGCTCTGTCATCTGCAGGAAATGCTTCCATTACTGGACTTCTGTTGGATGCCACTTTGTGTAGCTTGAGATTTGATCCTACGAGCATGTCCTTAGCTCTCTGCAGGAGACTGACTGCTTCAGCTTCAGTAGGCACAGATGCGAGTCCATCATCTACATAGAAATTCCTCAAGATAAACTGTTCTACATCTTCGCCATACTCACTTTTTCCTTGCTTTGCTATTTGTCTTAGACCATAAATGACTATGGCTGGGGAAGGGCTGTTCCCAAAGACATGTACCTTCATCCTGAACTCTGTAATTTCTTTGTTAAGGTCATTGTCACGAAACCAAAGAAATCTCAAATAGTTACGGTGATCTTCTCTAACCATGAAACAGTAAAACATTTGTTGTACATCAGTGGTAATTGCAACTTGCTCTTTGCGGAAACGTAAAAGGACACCTAGTAGTGTATTATTTAAATCAGGCCCACTGAGGAGTGTGTCATTCAGTGAGATGCCTTCAAACTGAGCACTTGAGTCAAAAACTACTCTGATCTGTCCTGGCTTCTGAGGGTGATAGACACCAAAGATTGGTAGGTACCAACACTCCTCACCTGCTTCCAATGGTGGGGCAGGTTCTGCTTGGTCATGGTCAAAGATCTTTTGCATAAAGTTAACAAAATGTTCCTTCATTTCAGGTTTTTTCACAAAGGAACAATGTAGAGCAAGGAGTCTTTTCTGGGCTTGCTCTATGTTGTTTGGTAGTCTAAGCCGAGGTAAGCGAAATGGTAGGGGTGCTACCCAGTAATTTGCTTCATCAATAAACATCTCTTTTTCAACTACATCAAGGAACATACCATCTTGAATAGACATGGCAGGTTTGTCATCGTTTGGAGAAGTAACAAACACATTATCATCTAAACTGCCCACATTGTGAGTTGCAGTTCCTAAATAACACAATGAGGGGGTGTATAACTGTTGTTTACAAGCATAAAAAGTCTCTTTTACCTGTATATAGCTAGTGCATGGGCTGAACAGAGAAGTGCGCCCACTAGGCAGCACATTTGTCTTGAAAGAGTTCACATCTGCTGGTCTATGAGCTCCTCCTAAGCATACTTCCCCAACTATGACCCAACCTAAGTCTAAATGTTGTGCATAAGGACTGTTGTGAGGCCCATTAATCTGCTCACGTACTTTGTGCACCTTCAGAATGTCTCTTCCTAACAAAAGAAGTATTTGTGCGTTAGGGTCAAGTGCTGGGATCTTGTCTGTTAAGGATTTCAGATGAGGGAAATGCTGTGTAACCTCAGGTGTTGGAATTTCTGACCTGTCATCAGGTATCATGTCACATTCAATGAGTGTGGGGAGTTTTATGTGTGTTTTCCCATCAATAGACTGAACAGTGAAGTTAGATACCCTACGCCCTGTTTTCTCTGTAATGCCTGAGCATGTTCTTAGAGTGTAGGAAAATGTTTCACCACTAATGTTAAACACATCAAAAAACTCTGATTTGGCAAAAGAACAGTTACTTTGATCATCTAACACTGCATACATCTTTACAGAACAGTCAGGTTTATTAGCGGGATATACAGTCACTAAACAAATCTTGGAACATGATCTGGGCCTTGTCCCTTTCCCGCATACTTCTGTACACTTGGATACAATAGTGGGTGGAGTAGCTTCCTCTTGCTCCCCGCCTTGCTCTCCCTTTGGTAAAGGAGTCTCTACTGCCCAGGGAGCTGGACCTGGATGCAAAGCTGAAGTATGCTGCTCACTGTTGCATTCTCTGCATCTTATGTTATTTTTGCAGTCTTTGGCAATGTGTCTGGTGGATGCACAACATCTAAAGCAGATAGAATTCTCCTTCAGGTAAGCTTTACGTTCATCAATGTGCTTGCTTCTGAACCCACGACACTTTGACAGTGGGTGTGGTTTATTATGAATTGGACATGGACTGTCTGATTCCATGGATTTCCACGAAGGGCTTTTCACTTGTGGAGTTGCATTAGTAGCTGACACTTCTGTCTTTCTTACTGACACCGTTGGTCTGTTGCTGTACCTTGTTCCTGTCTTCTCTGTATTTACTGGAAATTGGTTGCTGCATGTTGAGAATATGAAGCTTGGATCATTTCTGGTCTTTGCTTGGTTGACAATAAATCTGGTGAAGAAACTGAATGGTTGAAAGGAGACATGATGGTCTTCTTTGTACTTGGAACCTTGAAAAATCCACTTTTCTTGCAGGCTATATGGCAGTTTTTCAATAATTGGTTTGATGCCACGAGCTGTGTCTAGGTATGCCAGTCCTGGCAAAAAGCCTCCTGCCTTAGCTGCATTCACCTCCAACAACATGTCACCAAGTTCTCTTAACTTTATGTTGACTTTGTTTGAGATTTTGGGGAAGTTTTCTAGCTTCTTTAACAGTGCATTCTCAATAGCTTCAGGGCTGCCAAAACATTCTTCTAGTCTCTGCCATACCATTTTAACTCCATCAATTGGGTTATGAACATGCACTGACCTGAGTCTCTTAGCCTGTTGAGATGACTCTGGTCCAAGCCACTTAGTCAAAAGATCTAGCTCTTCTCTGGCTGTAAGATTAAGATCTCTGGTGACACCTTGGAATGATGTCTTCCATGCCCAGTAGTTCTCTGGTCGATCATCAAATGTTAGTAGCCCTTTACTCACTAACTCTCGACGAATCAGGTGCTTTGCTAGGTCAGTAGTCTCTGAAGTTCCTAATGTACTATTTCTGAGAGGGGATATGTGAGAGTCCATATAATGTGATGGATATTGTGGATCAGCGTAACTTCTGCTTTCTTGAAAGCGCACTCTTGGTGTAGAGACATTTGCAGTGTCAGTCTGGGAAGGAGGGTGCAAGTCAGGAATACTTGGAGTAGACTGTAAATATGTTGAGTCAGGAAACTGTGGCATTATGCTGGACATATGTTGGATAGGAGCATGCTCTGTTTTATCTTGGTCTAGAGCATGGTTCTGTACATACTCACGAGTCCTTTGTACTGAATCATGGGTAGTTATTTCTGCAAAATCTTGAAGTGGTTCCTCTTCTAGTTCAGCTGCTGCTTCATAGACTGCTGCTTCTGCAGATGCTGCAACTGCTGCCCTTTGAATCTTTAGCACATGCATATTAGCTTCTAACTCTGCCTTGCGTTGCGCTGTTTCAGCTTCACACCTTGCTGTCTCTGCTTTGCACCTAGCTGCCTCTGCTTCCATATCTGCTTTGCGCCTAGCTGCCTCTGCTTCCATATCTGCTTTGTGCCTAGCTGCCTTTGCTTCTAATGATGCTTTTTGCTTTATCATGTCTGCTTCTTTTTCAGCATAAGAAACTTGTGCCTGGGCTGCTTGCGCTTTAGCACGGGCTCTGAGTCCTGCAGAACTGGCTGATGATCTGCTGGAGCGCATGGAATATTTAGAGCCAGAGGCATAGGATCTGGTCTCTAAAGTTTGCTGCGTCATATCAACACTCTTATCTTGGTGCATAGTGATCAGGTTAAAGTAGTGCAATATTTTAAATGCAGTTCTTGTGCAAATTATTTTTACTGCCTTTCACTTTAAATTGCAGGTCTTGTATGTTTGCTTGTTATTTACTGCTTTTTACTTTAAAATGCAGCCTTTGTATCTTGCTTGTTATTGCTTCTCACTTTTCAATGCAGCTCCTATATCTTCCCTTGATATAGCATGCTTTTTACTTTACAATGCAGCTCTGTATCTTCCCCTGATATAGCCTGCCTTTTTACTATACAATGCAGCTCTGTATCTTGCCTTGATATAGCATGCCTTTTTACTGTACTGTCCTCATTAACTGATAACTAGACAGCTAGTTAACAAACCAGACAGAAATAGCTTTGTGTTTATTCCAAACTGATTTTACTTCTGAATAGTTATTTTGTAAAACTGCAATACAATAAGAAAAGTTGAAACTACAATATGTAGTTACACGTGGTGCTTGCAATACATACAATAATACATGCTTCTAACACAGAGAGCTTACATTTAATCCTTACAGCAAATAGCAATGCAATTCAAATGTACAATGAACTCTTAGCAAACAACAAATAACTTACAGGCATATGTATATTTAGAGGCAAATGTTAAGAGCTGATGTCCATGCTTCTTGAAGCTAAGATGGCTGCTGAGAAACTGAAAGTAAGACTTTTTATTAACAAACTTTATTAACGCTTCCTGTTTTATTCTTGAGAGGAACCAAGCTGTAATTGCAACATGAAACCACCAGATGTCATCAACATGAACATAATAAGCATATAATAGACAGAACACTGTGTGCTTCTTAAATGTTTATTGAACAAAACAACATTTTTCAAAATAAAGTCAGGAGCAAACATTCAGAAAATGGGGTGATAGAAAATAGTATCATTTCCACTTTAATGACACATGGAATCACTATGTATTTCCCTTTTCTAAATTAAAAAAGTAATTGCTGCAGATATGTCATCTTCCCGCATGGGGCCTTTTCAATGCCTACAACCTTGATTCTCTTGGGATCCCATATACAATCTTCCTCTAGCCCACTGCCAACCATACCGCAGGATTTAGGTACCCAGGCGGTATCATACCCCTTATCATGCCAAGTCTTCTGCATAGAATGGTTCTTGCAATCAATCTTCTTAACCTTTCCTACGTTTACTCGAAGTTTTAAAATAACCTGATCACTTTTATTACCCAGAGGATACCTAGCTGCTTTGTTTTTATCTCTGCTAACATAGACCCCTCTACCTAACATGCCGTCTTTTGATTGGCAAAATCCATTCCTGATAATTGCAGCAGCTGCATCAGCCGTGGTGCCGTGGTACATAACATAGATCTTTCCATCTTCTGGTGTGTTATCGCTTTGCAAAATAATTTCTTGAAAACTCGGCAAAGTCACTTCCAACCATATGTCGTCCGTGCCAAAGCACAATTGGAAAGAAAAAGCCATTTTGCTAGAAAATGAAACAATAATATGTAAATATCTGCACATTATTAAAGCATGAAGCTTCATACCGCAAGTCACCTACACTGTTATAAAATCAAGTTCTTGCAAGAGACAAAAGAATATAAACATTACAAACAGTTTTACAACCAGAGAGGAAGAATACATTAGGGCTCTCAGGGGCAGCTGTAGGGTCCCTGTGAGACCCCCCGTTGTTACTTTTGTGATGGTCGCCTCCTGTAGGCCGGTGAGTCTGCAGCATGTTTGTGCACAGTGATTGGCTGCAGGGAGTGAGGCTAGTGGCAGCATCAGGTGGTTAGTGGAGCTGCTAGAGGAAAAGCTGGGGGCTGCAGAGTGGTAGGAGGAGGAGGATGTGGTTTCCTATGTGTCTGCACTCAGGCTGCTGATCATTTCCTGTTACAGATGCTGCTTAGCCTCAGTGATGTCTAAAACCCCAGGACTGCCTGGACCAGAAAATGCCATCATGCATCACCTAAAGTTATCACCTGTCACAAAGAAAGAAAGAAAGAAAGAAAGAAAGAAAAAGAAAGAAAGAAAGAAAGAAAGAAAGAAAGAAAGAAAGAAAGAAAGAAAGAAAGAAAGAAAGAAATGGACGGACAGATACAATATAAATTAGATAGACAGATAGATGATAGATAGATAGATAGATAGATGATAGACAGACAGATTTAGGAATGTACCTTAGTATTTGTAGTCACCAGAAAGCACAGGACCTCTGCTTCACCTTCTGTATTATCTGCTGACAAAACAAAATTAAATATTAAAATTGAAAATACTGCTATTTCTTTTTTATATATTATGGATTTGATAGTAATAATACAAATATAATGTAACTGAATAATCAATAAACACTTGAGTTTTGTATTTGACATTACAGTGCAGAAAAAGACACAATGGAAACAGTAAAGTCAAAACTGTCATGATTCTGATAGAGCATGCCATTTTATATAACTGATTTATATTATCAAATTTGCTTTGTTCTCTTGGTGTCCTTTGTTAAAGAGTAAACTTAGGTAGGTTCAAAGGGGCTCAGACATTGTTTGTAGCACTGTTACTGCCACAGAGTACTAAAGACACGTGCACGCTCCTGAGCTCCTATCAACCTACCAAGATTAACTCTTCAACAAAGGATATAGAGGGAAACAAAGCAAATTTGATTATGGAAGTAAATGAACAATAAATTTTGACTTTACTGCCCTGTTAAATGATTTAGGTTGCCCATTTATGTAGAGTAAAACATTTGTACGTGATTGCAACCCGACACACTCTAACCAAAGGGCTTCAGATATTGCAACCTGGTTAACATGCTCTCCCCTTGGACTTTAATGGAGAGCGCAGAAGAAGAAAAAATAACACTTATCGCTCACATGCTAACCCAACAGAAGTTATCCATATTCCACATTACAGTGTTTTTCACATGCAGAAATTTTTTATTTTTTATTTTATATATATAGCTGGCAACATACATTAAGGGGTTAATAATAAAATATATACATATATATATATATATATATATATATATATATATATATATTGTATGGATTATTTAGATTTTTTTACAGTAATAATAATTATTAATATTTTTAATATTTTATATTTAATATTTCAATAACTTGCTTTAAGATGACTAAATCTTCATGTGCGCTAAATTGTAACCGCGTTAGAACTAAAGCTCGAAACCCAATGTGAGTTACGCATATTTTTCATCCTATGTTCTTCACATAGATCTTTTTTAATTATATATATATATATGATAATGTTAAGCTAAAATATATATCTATAGGAATATACACACACACACATATATATATATATATATATATATATATATATATATATATATATATATATATATGTATATACAGTATATATAAATATATATTTACAATAAAAATAGCATATTCCTGTATGTGAAGAACATTGGAATGGGAAATGTGTACAGTAAATATACAGTGAAACACACGTATATACAGTACATACATACATACACATATTTAGACATGTAGATGTATGTTTACATACAATATAGCCCTTTGCAGTCAAACACCTTGTCATATACCATATCCCTTTTAACCCTTATAACTTTTTTATTATTTATGTTAGTCATTTTATCAGATAGTGTTTGTATAAGTGTAACTGTTATTTTAAATGTATTTATCTTGTGTTTAGTGCAAATAGTTTAATGCATTATCCTTTACGCGAGCTTGTCAGTTGCGCTAATATGTGATTGCATTCTCGCGATTGCGTTTACTTTCAACTTGTAATACAAGTGCATGCAAAACCCTGATACTGCTTGCGCGCAACAAGTATTTTATTTTTTATTATTATTATTGCTAAAGCACCAACATATTACACAATGCTTTAACATTAAGGGGCCGATTTTCTAATGTGCGGGCGAACATGATCATACGCTGTCTGCATTTATCATTGCACATTTTTTTGTGAAATGCTTGTGCAATGCCGCCCCCTGCACATTCACGGCCGATCGGCTGCTAGCAGGGGGTGTCAATCAACCCGATCGTATCCGATCGGCTGATTGCTGTCCGCCACCTCAGATGGACCTGAAGCGGAGTGGGTTGGAAGCAGCATCCGTTGCTTTATAAATCGACCACTAAGTATTCAGTATCTTAGGTTTATAATTTACCACAATGAATGTAAATGAACATACAAGTTTATTCCTCAGTTAGCACTAACCACTGGGTTTATAAAACCTAGACACATTCAACACTCAAATACATTTTCAATTCATACAAAAGCTGTATCTAAAACCTTTTTCATTTTACATTTAACAAGAAAAGTTTACTTTGTGCCTTAAAGGGACACTAAACACTAAATAAACGCTAGATAGAATGATGCATTCAAAGAAAAGATTAGTCCATGACTAACATGTAGATGTATTTTTTAAAGTTTCATTAGTTGTTTAAAAAGTGACAAAATAAGTGTAAAGTTTTAGTGTCTATAAAACACTGGGAGCTGCCATGTTGTAACTTGTGTTACCTTCTCTGCTGTGGCCAATTAGGGACAGTTATAAATAGGTCACTAGAGTGTGCAGCCAATGGTTGTGCTGGATTTAACAGTGATCTGCACTTCCATTTCTAACAGGAACTGAAAAGCTCACAATTTCAGAATGGAATTACAGGCAAAGAGGACAAAATAAATAATGAAAGTATATTGCAGAGTTGTTTTATATATACAATTTATAATTTTATATTAACATCTCAAAGTGTTTAATGTCCCTTTAATAAGACTGCAAAATGAGTTGTTATTATTGCCAATAATCAGCCTTTCTAATCCTCAAAGGAACATTCCAGGCAAAAATGCAATCCACACAGATGCAATTAAGCTTTGAATAGAAGCCTTTCTGTAATATACATGCATTAGCAAAAACGCTTCTAATAAATGCTATAGCTGTTTCAAAAGTGTATTTAAGTATGCACCGTGCACCAGCATTTTAAACACAGCACTTGCTTGCACCATCTGGTAATGACTCAATTTGTTACTTGCTGACATGATACAAGCCCCACTGGTGCTCTGAGCAGCTGCAGTATTTAAGATGATGGTGCACTGACAATATCTAGCTATGCTTTACATGCACACACAGAGAAAAATGTTAACGCTAAAACAGTGCTAACTGTTACTAGAGTATTTTTGCAAATACATGTTTATTGTAAATAGGTTTCTATTTAAAGATGTAATTCATCTATGTATATTTAAATTTTGACCGGAATGTCCCTTTAAAGGAACATACAACTAATTGGTTGATCACACTCTTTTAGAAAAACATATCTAATCATTTCTACAAAAAATCCCAATTAAAGGGATAGTAAACACCCAAAATGTTATTATGTAAAATTATAGATAATCCCTTTATTTACCATACCTATGTTTGGCATAACCAACACTGTTATAGAAATATGCTGTTTACCTCTGTAATAACGTTCTATCTAAGCTTCTGCTGACTGCCTCCTTATCTCAGATCTTTTGACAGACTTGCATTTCAGTCAATTAGTGCTGACTCTTAAATAACTTCACGTGCATGAGCACAATGTTATCTATATGAAACACATTAACTCACGCCCTCTAGCTATTAAAAACTGTCAAATGCAGAGGCGGCCTTCAAGGGCTTAGAAATTTGCATATGAGCCTACCTAAGGTTTAGCTTTCAACTAAGAATAACAAGAGAACAAAGCAAATTTGATGATAAAAGTAAATTAAGAAGTTGTTAAAAATGACATGCCCTATCTGAATCATGAACATTTAATTTGAACTTTACTATCCCTTTAAAGTCAAAAGTCTCCCATATAATATATGGACAGTTATCATAATCCGCCGAGCAGAAGTTATCAAATAAATATAAAAAACAAAATGGATGCATCAAATTTAAGGCATTTGATAAATAAACAACACCTACAGAATGAATGATAACACATGTCCATTAAGCGAATATAAGACAATGATCTGCTCACGCTTGCACCAAAAAACAAAATAGCGCGGCCAAGGCCAACAATGGTGACAGCCAATTTTTTTGGCAAATTGAAAGTGCCAAAAGGATAGGACAAGGGACAAGGTATAACAAGAGTAAAACTTATCATTGCAATTCAAGCCATCAGAGGAAGAGGAGTGTTTTCCTGAAATGTGTAGTCTATTGTTTTGGATATTCCGGCTGGTTATCCTGTTCCCTTGGTTGCAGTTTATAAGTCACTTACTGTGGATATTACTAGTGCAAGTATCCTATGTTTTATTTGTAATATAACTTTTATGTGATTGTACATATATATGTCATTTTTATTAAAATTTTAAAATATAATGAATGTATTGAGGAATTTATTTATTGAATAGCGCTGTCTTATATTTTTCCTTTTTAAAGGGATATATACATACTACAAATGATTCTGAATACTTCATCATAATCAAAGTAACATCAAAATAATAAACAAAATTATCTACAATATTTTGACACTTGCAATATTGATACAAAGATCAATAACGATGAACACTTATTTAAAAAAAATGTTTTGGTGACATAAAATACAACACTCTACCCCTTGTAACACACACACAAACTCAAATAACTCCCTATAGCCCACTTTAAATTACAACACTCACTGATAGGGCTGTGTGGCTTTGGAGATCGGATGTAGAGATTTTGTCTAAAACTCACAAAGGGGTCACGCATAAGTGAATTGATCACAATCGACCCCAAAGTCAGCTCCATAGCAACTATGCACTTCTACTGCTGAGCTGGATACAGCAAGTCAGCCGCGCATGAGCAGATGTGTGCATAGCCACTACTCACTGACTACGTTTACATCTGGATTAGCAGTGCATAGCGGCTTTGGAGTTGACTGGAACAAGGTGTTTAACCCTTTTTTTAGGTGTAAACCCATAATTCGGTACCATCGATAGTTTAATAATAAAATGCTCTAATACATTAGTTTATACTTTACTGCAGTTTTATGTCCCATAAAACATTTTAAAGGAATAGTCTAGTCAAAATTAAACTTTCATGATTCAGATAGAACATGAAATTTTAAGCAACTTTCTAATTTACTCCTATTATCAATTTTTATTTCGTTCTCTTGCTATCTTTGTTTGAAAAAGCAGGAATCTAAACTAAGGAGCTGGCCCATTTTTGGCTCATCACCTGGATAGTGCTTGCTGATTGGTGACTAACTGTAGTCACCAATCAGCAAGAGCTACCCAGGTGCTGTACCAAAAATGACTAACTGTAGCCACCAATCAGCAAGAGCTACCCAGGTGCTGTACCAACAATGGGCTGGCTCGTAAGCTTACGTTCTTGCTTTTTCAAATAATGATACCAAGAGAATGAAGCAAAATTGATAATAGAAGTAAATTAGAAAGTTGTTTAAATTGCCTGCTCTATCTGTATCATGAAAGAAAAAAATTGTGTTTCATATCCCTTTAAATATTAAAGGGACAGTCAAGTATAAATTAAACTTTCATTATTCAGATAGGACTTTTAATTTTAATTGACTTTCCAATTTACTTTTATAATCAAATTAGCTTTTTTCTCTTGGTATTCTTAGTTTAAACTAAACATAGGTAGGCTCATATGCTAATTTCTAAGCCTTTGAGGGCTGCCTCTTATCACATTCTTTTTAAATCTCTTTTCAACACAAAGAGACAGAAAGTACACGTGGGCTATATAGATAACACTGTGTTCAGGCACAGAAAGTTATTTAAGATCTAGCACAATACAATGCTAAATTTAAGACAATAGATAATAAACAGTCACAGTCATGTGATCAGGGGGCTGGAAGAAGGTTCCTAGATACAAGGTAATCACAAAGGTAAAAAGTACATTAATATAACTGTGTTGGTTATGCAAAACTGGGGAATGAGTAATAAAGGGATTATCTATCTTTTAAAACAATAACAATTCTATTGTAGACTGTCCCTTTAAATAGAAATGTGAAAGTTATATGTATAGTGCTTGTTTAAAGGCAATATCATAGAAATGACTGCACAGATTATTTATAGAAGAACAAATATTAATGGATTTCTGAAGAATTATTAGTTATAAGATAAAAGTGCTGAATTATACAGTACTTAGTTATAAGATAAAAGTGCTGAATTATACAGTACGTTGCATTACTATGTTCAGTGCAATTCCCAAAGTTACTCTCTGTCTAAAACTACTGCATGAGTTAATACTTGCCAGCGCCCAGATGAAACAGGAATTGATGACTTATGCAGATGTTCCTTTTTTTTATACACCAAAAAAGTTTTCACTTTCGTTTCATTTTTGTAGTTAAAAAAGCTTTTCCTATTTTAAGTTTTAACCTCTTCAGTGCTGTGCCATATCTCACTACTACTAGACACACTTTACAGACATACATCTGGGTTAAGTGTGGGTTAAGCCCTTCTAAACTTTGCAATAAAAAATTGTAGTGTTCTACACTACTCCTTTTTTCATTTTTCAATTAAAGTGAATTTAAATTTTGATAATAAAGTGCCCGGTTTTTAAAAATTTGATTAAAAACAGAAGCACTTTAATTCATCAAAATTTAGATTTCACTCGTGTTGTGAAAAAAACTTACCTTTTAATCTTGACAGCCGCTCCAGTTTCCCCCGGTCGTCGCAAGCCTCTTCCTACGTCAGAAATGATGGATGGGTCATCCTCAAATCACGGCTTCCCCCCGGGTGAATCAGTGTCTGATTCAACGCCGTAAATTGAGGAAGCTGGATTCCTCATTTTAAACCCAATAAGAGGCTTTGCGACGGGTGGAGGAAGTGATGCAGCGGCTGTCAAGATTAAAGGGCAAGTATTTTCACAACACGAGTGAAATGTAAATTTTGATGAATTAAAGTGCCCCGGTTTTTTATCGAATTTTTAAAAACAGGGCACTTTATCATCAAAATTTACATTCACTTTAAAGGGACAGTAAAGTCAAAATTAAACTGTCATGCAAGAAAATAAGTAAATTATTTGCTGTTTTTTATAAAAAAAAAATTATATATTTACTTTGATTTAACATATTTGTTGTTTTTTTACCAAAAGAGCACAGTTTAATAACCCTTAAAAAGTTGTCTATTGGTCAGCTTCCTGGCTTTGTACAGCATATGCTGTCGGCATTTAACATTTCACAACCAGTTCTAGTGAACTGCTTGTGCAATGCCGCCCCCTGCAGGGATTGTCAATCAATCCGATCGTATGCGATTGGGCGGATTGATGTCCGCAGCCTCAGAGGTCTTAAGACCACTGCTTCTTAACTCCTGTTTCCGGCGAGCCTAAAGGCTCGCGTGGAAACAGGGGTATTTCTTTGGCCCTATTCTGGCCATGATAAATCGGCCCCCATATCTCCTAAGCAGGAAGACAATATGTATTATTACTATCTTCTTGATATGTACATATGCTACCTGACTTCAGTTTGTGTAGTAGCATTATCTGTGGTAGTGCCATAAATAGTAAGGTACTTGAGTGTTTTATGGATTTAGGGTATCCCTATTTATTATATTGTCTAGAAGCCCCTTTCATGGGTATAAATACAAGCAGTACATTTGCTAATAGGCCCTTAGTAACATGGGGCCAATATGAATATGGGTATAGATCCTTATAATCTCAGGTTTCTGTAGTTCCTAAACATGAATATATAACGTTGTTGATCTCTATATACATGAAATACAAAAGTGACAGCTCAGTTCAATAATGCTGCTGCCTCCACAGACATAATAATATCTACAAAATATTTGGAAACCAGACAACTTGCTAGACCCACAGAGGGGCCCTACAGAGGTACATTGCACTAGCAGAATTTCATTAGTGGCTGAAAGTTAAAAAAAAGAAACCATTGCTCCTTGGATTTTCCTTTACATTAAAGGGATAGGAAAGTCAAAATTAAAGGGATAGTAAACACCAAAAATGTTATTATTTAAAAAGATAGAAAATCTCTTTATTTACCATTCCCCAGGTTTACATAACCAGCACTGTTATAGAAATAAACCTTGTAACTAAGCTTCTGCAGACTGTCTCCTTGGCCCCTATTTACCAAAGGTCTTGCGGTCCGCAAGACCTCACTAAATGCGGAGAGCAATACGCTCTCCGCATTTAACATTGCACCAGCAGCTCACAAGAGCTGCTGGTGCAACGCCGCCCCCTGCAGACTCGCGGCCAATAGGCCGCCAGCAGGGAGCTGTCAATCAACCTGATCGTACTCGATCGGGTTGATTTGCGGCGATGTCTGTCCGCCTGCTCAGAGCAGGCGGACAGGGTTATGGAGCAGCGGTCTTTAAACCGCTGCTTCATAACTTGTATTTCTGGCGAGTCTGAAGACTCGCCAGAAACACGGGCCCACAAGCTCCATACGGAGCTTGTTAAATGGGCCCCATTATCTCAGTTCTTTTGACAGACTTGCATTTCAGGCAATTAGTTCTGACTCTTAAACAACTCAACATGCGTGAGCACAGTGTTATCTATATGAAACCTGTGAACTAACTAGCATATGAAAGTGTAATTTTGACTAGACTTTCCCTTTAAACTTGCATGATTCAGATAGAGCATGTCATTTTAAGACACTTTCAAATTCACTTGTATTTTCAAATGTGCTTCGTTCTCTTGGTATCCATTGTTGAAAAAGAATACGCACATATCTTACACTAGTGGAAGCTGCTGCTGATTGGTGCCTTTATACATTTGTCTCTTGTGATTGGCTAACTAGATGTGTTCAGTTAGCTGTCAGTAGTGCAATGCTGTTCCTTCAGCAAAGGATAACAAGAGAATGAAGCAAATTAGATAGAAGTAAATTGGAAAGTTGTTTAAAATTGTATGTTCTATCGAAATTATGAAAGAAACGTTTTTGGGGTTTCCTTTCGCTTTAATGTTGTGTGCAAGTGTAAATATTTACAAAGTGTTGGGTTTAGAACCCTATGGAAGCCAAAACCCTACTAAACCCCTTATAGCTAATGCCTTATTTTGACCAAACATACGGCTAGATTTAGAGTTCTGCGGCCAAAGGGGTGCGTTAGCTACGCGTGTATTTTTTCCCCCGCACCTTTTAAATACCGCTGGTATTTAGAGTTCACAGAAGGGCTGCGTTAGGCTCCAAAAAAGGAGCGTAGAGCATAATTTACCGCCACTGCAACTCTCAATACCAGCGGTGCTTACGGACGCGGCCAGCTTCAAAAACGCGCTCGTGCACGATTCCCCCATAGGAAACAATGGGGCCGTTTGAGCTGAAAAAAAACCTAACACCTGCAAAAAAGCAGCGTTCAGCTCCTAACGCAGCCCCATTGTTTCCTATGGGGAAACACTTCCTAAGTCTGCACCTAACACCCTAACATGTACCCCGAGTCTAAACACCCCTAACCTTACACTTATTAAACCCTAATCTGCCGACCCCGCTATCGCTGACCCCTGCATATTATTTTTAACCCCTAATCTGCCGCTCCGTACACCGCCGCAACCTACGTTATCCCTATGAACCCCTAATCTGCTGCCCCTAACCCCCGCCGACCCCTATATTATATTTATTACCCCTAATCTGCCCCCCCCCTAACGTCGCTGCTACCTACCTACAATTATTAACCCCTAATCTGCCGACCGGACCTCACCGCTACTATAATAAATGTATTAACCCCTAAAGCTAAGTCTAACCCTAACCCTAACACCCCCCTAAGTTAAATATAATTTTTATCTAACGAAATAAAATAAATCTTATTAAATAAATTATTCCTATTTAAAGCTAAATACTTACCTGTAAAATAAACCCTAATATAGCTACAATATAAATAATAATTATATTGTAGCTATTTTAGGATTGATATTTATTTTACAGGCAACTTTGCATTTATTTTAACCAGGTACAATAGCTATTAAATAGTTAATAACTATTTAATAGCTACCTAGTTAAAATAATTACAAAATTACCTGTAAAATAAATCCTAACCTAAGTTACAATTAAACCTAACACTACACTATCAATAAAATAATTAAATAAACTACCTACAATTACCTACAATTATATCAACTAAACTAAATTACAAAAAAAAAACACTAAATTACAAAAACAAATAAACACTAAATTACAAAAAATAAAAAAAGATTACAAGAATTTTAAACTAATTACACCTACTCTAAGCCCCCTAAAAAAATAACAAAGCCCCCCAAAATAAAAAAATGCCCTACCCTATTCTAAAATAAAAATTGTAAAGCTCTTTTACCTTACCAGCCCTTAAAAGGGCCTTTTGCGGGGCATGCCCCAAAGAATTCTGCTCTTTTGCCTGTAAAAAGAAACATACAATACCCCCCCCCCAACATTACAACCCACCACCCACATACCCCTAATCTAACCCAAACCTCCCTTAAATAAACCTAACACTACCCCCCTGAAGATCTTCCTACCTTGAGTCGTCTTCACTCAGCCGAGCCGAATTCTTCATCCAATCCGGGCGATGTCTTCATCCAAGCGGGGGCTGAAGAGGTCCATCATCCGGCTGAAGTCTTCATCCAAGCGGGGGCTGAAGAGGTCCATCATCCGGCTGAAGTCTTCTATCAAGCGGCATCTTCAATCTTCTTTCTACCGGCTCAATCCTCATCACGCCGACGCGGAAAATCCTTCCTCCACGACGAACTCCCGACGAATGAAGGTTCCTTTAAGGGACGTCATCCAAGATGGCGTCCCTCGAATTCCGATTGGCTGATAGGATTCTATCAGCCAATCGGAATTAAGGTAGGAAAATTCTGATTGGCTGATTGAATCAGCCAATCAGATTCAAGTTCAATCCGATTGGCTGATTGGATCAGCCAATCAGATTGAGCTCGCATTCTATTGCCTGATCGGAACAGCCAATAGAATGCGAGCTCAATCTGATTGGCTGATTGGATCAGCCAATCGGATTGAACTTGAATCTGATTGGCTGATTTTGTTACCTGTTTTTGCTTGTTTTTTTAGATGGGGAGATAGAGGGCTATATCTTACGCTCCTTTTTTTGCTTTTATTCCCATTTCCTTTACTTGACGTAGATGCAGGGCCGGTGCTACAATAGAGGCAGAAAAGGCAACCGCCTAAGTATGCCCCTGTAGGTTGGGGAGGGGGAGCGCTGCATGACTTTTTTTTAATCCATATATATTTATCTTTTTGCTGCCTAACTTTGGCTTAATAGTAGGGGCCATATGCGGTAACATAATGGCTAGAATATGAGGGAACTTCCCCTAAGCATAAGAAGGCAGAAAGTGCAGGACTGCTGGAAGCATCTGGCTGAAATATCTCACTGCACAGCCCTAGCGCTCTCTGCAAAATGTTAGCAGCCTTCATAAATGTTGATGGAGTCAGTGACAGCAGTCAGACTCACCTCCACCCACAGCATAATGAGTATTACAGGGGCTGATGGGCATTCAGGAGTATTGACAATCCTCTAACATTTAATATACTGCAAGATATCACTGCACTATCTTCTCCTGCACGATACCTAAACATTAAAGTGTACAGATGGTTATAAACCTTATTTAGCACAACTTGTCCTATTTCAGTGTATAGATACTTGGAATAATTATTCAGTAGTGTGTTAATTTTCAGTGTATAAATGTTTGGCATCATTATGCATCATAGAGTGCTCACCATCAGTGTATAGACATACCAGGACATACTTGAAAATGAGAGAAATCTCAATGTATCTTTCCTGGTAAAATATTTTATAAATAAATAAATAAAATAAATAGACACCCATCATTATTATATAGGGTAGAATATATGTGTATAGGTACTCTGCATTATTATACAGTGCAGTATAGGTGCTTAGCATTTTTATATGGTGCTGAGTGCTGTGTTTATTAGTGTATAAATGGTAATTATCATTACTATGCATTGACATTTGTCCAAAATAAGGGTGAGTTGTACTGGTCCCCTGACCAACACTTGCCAGTACTCCACTGCAAGGTATTGTGATCTATTGTAGGGTTTAAATAATTGTATACTGGGAACATTTATCAAGATGCATTCGTAGCTTCTAAGAACTTGCCGTCCAGGCTTACTTCAAACTAGCTTGTTCGGGTTGATTGACAGACCCTGCTCTCACACAATTGGTTGTCCAAGAACAGGGGCAGGATTAAACAACAGAGCTCTCCTGCAGTCTTAAATTTTGCCAAGTGGCAATTGCAGGTGGACAGGTTCTCTGCTTGAGAACTTGTCCGACTGCAGCTTGATACATTTTCCTGTTAGACATGCTAGTATCTAAGTAGCTCACCAAAGGATACGGAGTGTTGGAGGCGTCAACCACGTAGAAAAAGTAAAAGTCTTTCTTTATTTCAAAAAGTTAAAAAACATACGGCACATATAGGTACAAGTTAAGTTCAAACACACAGGAGTGCAGCTGTGGGGCCGGTGTGGGGTGAACTTTAACCTGTCTTCTGGTGTTACGTCGCCTACATATGAAACCCTTAAACGGTTGGGATCAAATTACATTGGAGTAAAGGTAACCAGCTCTAATACCTATATGCTTTGAGAAGTGAAACTCTGAAATGGCTATTTTATACTCACTGGACTTGTGTCAAAAATAGAAACAATGTATTACTATTGTTTCAGGACCGCACCAGTCCTAAGACACCTCCTCTTATATTGTCATATCACAACGGCCAATCATAATACAAGCAGGAGAGGGCCTCCCCTATTATAAATATATAAATAGGAAAACCGCTATGCAGAACCGTGTGGCTAATTTGCATAATCATGTGACATTCCCCCGTCTGCAGTACAAGCAGCTTCTGTGCTCAACTAATGATCATAATTAGAAAATAGTAAGGAAAGAATCAACAATAAACCTTTATATGTTTGAAATGTATTCTCTATTTCAAAATGAAAATAAAAATATATTGTCAATATTTAAACAATATAGACTACCCCAAATACTGCTGGCCCAATATACTTCATACATCTGTAAAGGTTACCATCGCAATATTTTTTCTTGAAGGGATAGTACTCATTTTCTTAAAGGGATAATATTCTTAAAGGGATGATTTTCTTAAAATATAATAAAACTATATAAATTGTAACCCATTCAAGTGTAGTCATGCAAATACATCATGCAGTTGATCCACCAAAATGTGTATATATACTGTATATGTGTATACATGTTTATATGTGTATATATGTATGTACACATATAAACACATAAATAAACATGTATACACACACACATATATATATGTGTGTGCACATGTGTTTATATGTGTATATATGTATGTACACATATAAACACATAAATACACATGTATACACACACACATATATATATATATGTGTGTGTGTGTGTGCACATGTGTTTATATGTATATATATATATATATATATATATATATATATATATATAAACACGTAAATACACATGTATACACACACATATATATATATATATGTGTGTGTGTGTGTGCACGTGTTTATATGTGTATATATGTATGCACACATATAAACACATAAATACACATGTATACACACACACACATATATATAGAAGCAAAGATGATGCACTCTCAAGCTTTAAATGTATTAGATGACGTTTCAGATCTTCATAAGACCTTTCATCAGATAAAAACAGTGCCTGTTTGGACACTGTTTGATCTGATGAAAGTAGATCTGAAACGTCATCTAATAAATTTGACACTTATTTGTGAAAAGCCTGAGAGTGCATCATCTTTGCTTCTATTCATCTCAATGCTGCACCCAGGTGGCTGACCCAGGAGGGAGGATTTGTTTTTCTACAGCTTATATATATACAGTATCTCACAAAAGTGAGTACACCCCTCACATTTATGTAACTATTTTATTATATCTTTACATGTGACAACACTGAAGAAATTACACTTTGCTACAATGTAAAGTAGTGAGTGTACAGCCTGTATAACAGTGTACATTTGCTGTCCCCTCAAAATAACTCAATACACAGCCATTAATGTCTAAACCGTTGGCAACAAAAGTGAGTACACCCCTAAGTGGAAATGTCCAAATTGTGCCCAAAGTGTCAATATTTTGTGTGGCCACCATTATTTTCCAGCACTGCCTTAACCCTCTTGGGCATGGAGTTCACCAGAGCTTCACAGGTTGCCACTGGAGTCCTCTTCCACTCTTCCATGATGACATCACAAGGCTGGTGGATGTTAGAGACATTGCGCTCCCCACCTTCCGTTTAAGAATGCCCCACAGATGCTCAATAGGGTTTAGATCTAGAGACATGCTTGGCCAGTCCATCACCTATACCCTCAGCTTCTTTAGCAAGGCAGTGGTCGTCTTGCAGGTGTGTTTGGGGTCGTTATCATGTTAGAATACTGCCCTGCGGCCCAGTCTCTGAAGGGAGGGGATCATGCTCTGCTTCAGTATGTCACAGTACATGTTGGCATTTATGGTTCCCTCAATGAACTATAGCTCCCCAGTGCCTGCAGTACTCATGCAGGCCCAGACCATGAAACTCCCACCACCATGCTTGACTGTAGGCAAGACACACTTGTCTTTGTACTCCTCACCTGGTTGCCGCCACACACACTTGACACCATCTGAACCAAATAAGTTTATCTTGGTCTCATCGGACCACAGGTCATGGTTCCAGTAATCCATGTCCTTAGTCTGTTTGTCTTCAGCAAACTGTTTGCAGTCTTTTTTGTGCATCAGTGGAACCTGTCCTGTCTCGCCCACCGTGCTGAAGCTCAGTTTCAGGGACTTGGCAATCTTCTTAAAGCCTAGGCCATCTTTATGTAGAGCAACAATTCTTTTTTTCAGATCCTCAGAGAGTTCTTTGCCATGAGGTGCCATGTGGACCTTCCAGTGACCAGTATGAGAGAGTGTGAGAGCGATAACACCAAATTTAACACACCCTATTCACACCTGAGACCTTGTAACACTAACGATTCAAATGAAACCAGTTAGGGAAAATGGCTAATTGGGCCCAATTTGGACATTTTCACTTAGGGGTGTACTCTCTTTTGTTGCCAACAGTTTAGAAATGAATGGCTGTGTGTTGAGTTATTTTGAGGGGACAGCAAATGTACACTGTTATACAGGCTGTACATGCACTACATTGTAGCAAAGTGTCCTTTCTTCAGTGTTTTCACATAAAAAGATATAATAAAATATTTACAAAAATGTGAGGGGTGTACTCACTTTTGTGAGATACTGTATATATATATATATATACATATATATATATATATATATATATATATATATATATATATATATACACACATACAGTATATACTTTTTAGTCCTTCCTAGTTCAACACCTTGCCATTTACCTTTTCAACCCTTTAAAACCTTTTTATCAATATACATGTTATTTTTTATTTATTAAAAATGTGTATATATGAGTGTAGTGTTTTGTGAAACTTTTTTTAACCCTTACACTTCTGCTTGAGCGTAACCTATAACTTGCAATATCAGCGATACTTAGCTTGGTTGCAATATCCATTGAAAGTAATGGGTGCTCTAACGTGATATCGGCTGCACTAAATCTTCTCTTGTAGATTTGCTTTACCATAGACATGTAAAATCAAGTTGTACGCTAATTTTATCACGTTCCAGCGTAACTGCTTATCGTGTCCTGTGCTAACGTTATTGCGCCACTTGTAATCTGGGCCAAGGTTTTTAATGTCCTTTTAACCAGTATTTAAACTTACACAATTGTGATAGAGCATTTAAGACACTTTTAAATTCACTTCTATCGTCAAATGTGCTTTGTTCTCTTGGTATCTTTGTTGAAAAAGAATACGCACATATCCTACACTAGTGGGAGCTGCTGCTAATTGGTGCTTACACACAATTGTCTTTTGTGATTGGCTGACTAGATGTGTTCATCTTGCTGCCAGTAGTGCAATGCTGTTCCTTCAGCAAAGGATAAAAAAGAGAACAAAGCAAATTTGATAATATAAGCTAATTCTATCCAAATAATGAAAGAAAATTTGGAGGTTTCCTGTCTCTTTAAACTTGGACCATATGGGTGGATATTAGGCACTTGCATTTAGATCCTTCATGACAATACAAATGCGGAAGAAGACAGCCACTTGTTGCGTTCGGTGCATTTATTCTTGTGAAAGTTCAAAACACTAACGGCTAGATTTGGAGTTTTGTCGGTAACGACCCGAAAAACTAACGCCGGCTTTTTTCTGGCCGCACCATAAAAATAACTCTGGTATTGAGAGTCCACATAAAGGCTGCGTTAGGCTCCAAAAAAGGAGCGTAGAGCATTTTTAACGCAGCTTCAACTCTCGATACCAGAGTTGCTTACGCAAGCGGCCAGCCTCAAAAACGTGCTTGTGCACGATTCCCCCATAGGAAACAATGGAACTGTTTGAGCTGAAAAAAAAACAAACACCTGCAAAAAAGCCGCGTTCAGCTCCTAACGCAGCCCCATTGTTTGCTATGCGGTAACCCTTCCTACGTCTGCACTTAACACTCTAACATGTACCCCGAGTCTAAACACCCCTAACCTTACACTTATTAACCCCTATTCTGCCGCCCCCGCTATCGCTGACCCCTGCATATTATTATTAACCCCTAATCTGCCGCTCCGTAAACCGCCGCTACTTACATTATCCTTATGTACCCCTAATCTGCTGCCCTAACATCGCCGACCCCTATATTATATTTATTAACCCCTAATCTGCCCCCCACAACGTCGCCTCCACCTGCCTACACTTATTAACCCCTAATCTGCCGAGCGGACCTGAGCGCTACTATAATAAATTTATTAACCCCTAATCCGCCTCACTAACCCTATAATAAATAGTATTAACCCCTAATCTGCCCTCCCTAACATCGCCGACACCTAACTTCAATTATTAACCCCTAATCTGCCGACTGGAGCTCACCGCTACTCTAATAAATGTATTAACCCCTAAAGCTAAGTCTAACCCTAACACTAACACCCCCCTAAGTTAAATATAATTTACATCTAACGAAATTAATTAACTCTTATTAAATAAATTATTCCTATTTAAAGATAAATACTTACCTGTAAAATAAATCCTAATATAGCTACAATATAAATTATAATTATATTATAGCTATTTTAGGATTAATATTTATTTTACAGGTAACTTTGTATTTATTTTAACCAGGTTCAATAGCTATTAAATAGTTAAGAACTATTTAATAGCTAAAATAGTTAAAATAATTACAAAATTACCTGTAAAATAAATACTAACCTAAGTTACAATTAAACCTAACACTACACTATCAATAAATTAATTAAATAAACTACCTACAATTATCTACAATTAACCTAACACTACACTATCAATAAATTAATTAAATACAATTCCTACAAATAAATACAATTAAATAAACTAGCTAAAGTACAAAAAATAAAAAAGAACTAAGTTACAAAAAATAAAAAAATATTTACAAACATAAGAAAAATATTACAACAATTTTAAACTAATTACACCTACTCTAAGCCCCCTAATAAAATAACAAAGCCCCCCAAAATAAAAAAATGCCCTACCCTATTCTAAATTATTAAAGTTCAAAGCTCTTTAACCTTACCAGCCCTGAACAGGGCCCTTTGCGGGGCATGCCCCAAGAAGTTCAGCTCTTTTGCCTGTAAAAAAAAACATACAATACCCCCCCCCAACATTACAACCCACCACCCACATACCCCTAATCTAACCCAAACCCCCCTTAAATAAACCTAACACTAAGCCCCTGAAGATCTTCCTACCTTATCTTCACCCTGCCAGGTTCACCGATCCGTCCTGAAGAGCTCCTCCGATGTCCTGATCCAAGCCCAAGCGGGGGGCTGAAGAGGTCCATGATCCGGCTGAAGTCTTCATCCAAGCGGGAGCTGAAGAGGTCCATGATCCGGCTGAAGTCTTCATCCAAGCGGGAGCTAAAGAGGTCCATGATCCGGATGAAGTCTTCTATCAACTGCATCTTCAATCTTCTTTCTTCCGGATCCATCTTGCAGACCTCCGACGCGGAACATCCTCTTCTCCCGACGCCTACTACCCGAATGACGGTTCCTTTAAGGGACGTCATCCAAGATGGCGTCCCTCGAATTCCGATTGGCTGATAGGATTCTATCAGCCAATCGGAATTAAGGTAGGAATATTCTGATTGGCTGATGGAATCAGCCAATCAGAATCAAGTTCAATCCGATTGGCTGATCCAATCAGCCAATCAGATTGAGCTCGCATTCTATTGGCTGTTCCGATCAGCCAATAGTGGGTGGGTGGTGGGTGGTGGGTTGTAATGTTGGGGGGGGGGGTATTGTATGTTTTTTTTTACAGGCAAAAGAGCTGAACTTCTTGGGGCATGCCCCGCAAAGGGCCCTGTTCAGGGCTGGTAAGGTTAAAGAGCTTTGAACTTTAATAATTTAGAATAGGGTAGGGCATTTTTTTATTTTGGGGGGCTTTGTTATTTTATTATGGGGCTTAGAGTAGGTGTAATTAGTTTAAAATTGTTGTAATATTTTTCTTATGTTTGTAAATATTTTTTTATTTTTTGTAACTTAGTTCTTTTTTATTTTTTGTACTTTAGCTAGTTTATTTAATTGTATTTATTTGTAGGAATTGTATTTAATTAATTTATTGATAGTGTAGTGTTAGGTTAAATTGTAGATAATTGTAGGTAGTTTATTTAATTAATTTATTGATAGTGTAGTGTTAGGTTTAATTGTAACTTAGGTTAGTATTTATTTTACAGGTAATTTTGTAATTATTTTAACTATTTTAGCTATTAAATAGTTCTTAACTATTTAATAGCTATTGTACCTGGTTAAAATAAATACAAAGTTACCTGTAAAATAAATATTAATCCTAAAATAGCTATAATATAATTATAATTTATATTGTAGCTATATTAGGATTTATTTTACAGGTAAGTATTTATCTTTAAATAGGAATAATTTATTTAATAAGAGTTAATTAATTTCGTTAGATGTAAATTATATTTAACTTAGGGGGGTGTTAGGGTTAAACTTAGCTTTAGGGGTTAATACATTTATTAGAGTAGCGGTGAGCTCCAGTCGGCAGATTAGGGGTTAATAATTGAAGTTAGGTGTCGGCGATGTTAGGGAGGGCAGATTAGGGGTTAATACTATTTATTATAGGGTTAGTGAGGCGGATTAGGGGTTAATAACTTTATTATAGTAGCGCTCAGGTCCGCTCGGCAGATTAGGGGTTAATAAGTGTAGGCAGATGGAGGCGACATTGAGGGGGCAGATTAGGGGTTAATAAATATAATATAGGGGTCGGCGGTGTTAGGGGGAGCAGATTAGGGGTACATAAGGATAACGTAGGTGGCGGTCGGCAGATTAGGGGTTAAAAAAATTTATTCGAGTGTCGGCGATGTGGGGGGACCTCGGTTTAGGGGTACATAGGTAGTTTATGGGTGTTAGTGTACTTTAGAGTACAGTAGTTAAGAGCTTTAGAAACCGGCGTTAGCCCAGAAAGCTCTTAACTACTGACTTTTTTCTGCGGCTGGAGTTTTGTCGTTAGATTTCTAACGCTCACTTCAGCCACGACTCTAAATACCGGAGTTAGGAAGATCCCATTGAAAAGATAGGATACGCAATTGACGTAAGGGGATCTGCGGTATGGAAAAGTCGCGGCTGAAAAGTGAGCGTTAGACCCTATTTTGAGTGACTCCAAATACCGGCGGTAGCCTAAAACCAGCGTTAGGAGCCTCTAACGCTGGTTTTCACGGCTAACGCCAAACTCCAAATCTAGGTCCAAGATCTGGATTTGCAGCAGCCTTCCTATACATTTGTATCCTCACAAAGTATCTGAATGCACCTCCCTAGTAGATATCAGCTTACTTATGGGAAGAAGTGGAAAATCAGCATCTGATATTAACACGCCGACTCACTCAGCCAGCCCTTCGAGCTATGTGCAATTATATCAAATACGCTTGCTAAAACTCAGTGTGCACAAGCACAACGTACAGGGAACACTACTCACTGTAAGTCACTGGTATTTGTATCAGTTTTATTTCTCTGCTTTGCAAAATAAGTTTCAGTTGTTTCTAAAAATAACAGTTTTCCTTTCTGAATGTCACATTCCTTCACAATACATGTAGTAGAGACAGTACCTACATACAAGGGTGTGGCACCTACACTACTGGTTAAAGGGCCATTAAACCTAAATTTTCTCTATAATGATTCAGATAGAGAATACAATTTAAACAACATTCCAATTTACTTCTATTATCTAATTTGCTGCAATCTTTAGATATCCTTTGTTAAAGAAATAGCAATGCACATTGGTGAGCCAATCACATGAGGCATCTATGTGCAGCCACCAATCAGAAGCTACTGAGCCTATCTAGATATGCTTTTCAGGAAAGAATATCAAGAGAATGAAGCACATTAGATAATAGAAGTGAATTAGAAAGTTGTTTAAAATGGTATACTCTATCTGAATCATGAAAGAAAAAATGTAGGTTTAATGTCCCTTTAAATGATTTTATCTCATGGCAGCACCTAAACTATAGCAACAGAAAAAATGACACTTGTGCTAGATGGCAGAACTAGTAAATTGTGTTCTAGTCTATTATTATGATATCCCATGACCCTTAATGTCTTCAAGTTCCAGCCCAGTAAAATCACCCACAATTTCAGCCTTTCAAACTACACACCATTATAAATAACGACATCAGACTTCTTTGTTTGGTGCAACTTGGCCACAGCTTCTTTATTAAAAAAATAACCTTTTAAAATCCTTAAATAACTTTATAAATAACAGTGCAAATAGCATCATTAAAACATCAACCATCAAGCGTTGCTAGTTCAATCTATTCATAGAACGGCAGTCATTCAACTGGAATCAACTGTGCATGTGGTTGAGTCCGTCAATAATAGTTAACATATGTCTCTAAGGAACCCCTTGTTCCTAGAGACCCTCCAACTTGCACTCCCACCCCATGGGAAGGCAAAATTTGCAACGCTATCAATTGGCCATAACCTGATGTATTGCAAGAACTAGCACCCCCGCCAACCAGCTGCGACAAGCAACACTTCAAAACAAAAAAGGGTGGGTTTCAGGTAGATGCTGTAGTAATATTTTTCTGAGTGACCTGCTACTTTTCCCGCTCAGTCCCTTAAATACTCATACAGCAAAAAAGAAGCAAGCGCGGCAGGGCAGCAAATAAAAAATGAAAACATAGCGTTTATTAAACTATTAAGATCCGTTATCGTCAATAAAAACAAACACATTCAAAAGGTTCCAGAGCAGCAGCAGTCTTACGCGTTTCAGCTACCGCCTTACTGATAGACCAGCTGCGACAAACAACACTTCAAAACAAAAAAGGGTGGGTGGGAGGTAGATGCTGTAACAATATTTTTCTGAGTGACCTGCAACTTTCCCTGCTCAGTCCCTTAAATACTCCGTCATCCTACTCAACCCCTTTGTTACCTCTCTACCAATCCCTGTGCCTCTTCCTCCCCAGGTCAAAGGCCCATTCCTGCTATGCCTTGCCCGCCTCTAGGAGCCTCCTTGACCCTTTAAGTCATCAATAACGTTGTAAATAACGACATCAGACTTCTTTGTTTGGTGCAACTTGGCCGCAGCTTCTTTATTAAATAAATAACCTTTTAAAATCATTAAAAAAACTTCATAAATAACAGTACAAACAAAGGACCCAATTAATTTATGACCTTTTTTCTGCTTTTGTCCAACTTAACAGGGTCCCAAGCGGCCCTCCAAACCATTTGTGGCAGAATATCCGACCACACAATCATCAATGACAGATAGAGATCCACCAACCTCCCCAAATCTATGTTTATTTTTCTCACCAATTCCCTTTGGGGCATAAAACCCAAATCCTTACCCCCGCATGCACCAATAGTACATCCGGTGAAGGAAATTGCCTGCAATAATCCACCACTAACGGCAATAATCTTTCCCATCGGAGTCCCCGAACCTCAAACCATTTCACCTCCCATTCAGATTTGAGAAAACCCAAATACAATACATCTGCCTTCAAAGCAGCTGCTCTTCTTGCCCAATAAATGAAAGAGTGACCAACCAACCAAAGCAGTTCCAAACCTACAATACAGAACAGAATTTGAACTCACCTACCTTAACACACCCAATTCAGGGCAAATGTACAGACAATATCTCCCAGACCCCCACCTACCAATTCCCTTAAAGGGACACTGAACCCAAAAAAAAATATTTTGTGATTCAGATAGAGCATGCAATTTTAAGCAACTTTCTAATTTACTCCTATTATTAATTTCTCTTTGTTCTCTTGCTATCTTTATTTGAAAAAGAAGGCATCTAAGCTATTTTTTTTGTTCAGACCCTGGACATAGCTTGTTTAGTGGTGGGTGAATTTATCCACCAATCAGCAAGAACAACCCAGGTTGTTCACCGAAAACAGTCCGGCATCTAAACTTGCATTCTTGCATTTCAAATAAAGATACCAAGAGAATGAAGAAAATTTGATAATAGGAGTAAATTAGAAAGTGGCTTAAAATACATATTCTATCTGAAGCACAAAAGAACATATTTGGGTTCAGTGTCCCTTTAACGACACTCTCATTCAAACCCCAATTGGGCACCTCGGTAGCAGTCACAATCCTGAAAGAATGGGATCCAAAATCCCTTGAGGATAACCCCATTCTCTACAACGATCTAGCCAACACAGCCCAAAACTGAAACTGTGACAGCGGGCGACCATCTTGATGTAACAACAACGAGCCCCCTATTTGGGGATGTATGCACAAAAATCTCCCTAAACATACCCAAAGAAAAACCTCCAAACCATTTGGGAAAAGCACCACATTCCTACCCTTACCAATCTGGTCAGTTTTACTGCGTCTCAAAAATATTTCCACCGAGACTCAGACTAAGACACATCCGACAAAGCCATACCACCCATAGCCCTCATATTCACGCTGACCAGCTCTGAAATTTGAAAGGCCAGAAAAAGTCCAAAACAAAAGCCAACGTAAACAAACACACCTCAAAATCCGACAAACAGACAACTGATAAAATGTCACAAATCCTCACCAACAACGAAAATGTAATCGGTTGTCTACTATCTGGAGCTCGCCTGCCCCCTTTTTTCTTCAAGCCTTTCAACACCTGCTGCACACAAAAACATTTAGTAACATCACACAAACCAAGTAACTTGAAACAAAAGGCTAAGGCCACCAACTTCCTATCTACAGCAGAAGAGGACGACCCAGCACACCTTCAGTTCCACATCCACTCAATCAAAGCACCAGTAAGGTCATCTGTACCCTCACAAATACCATAGTTCACTAACCAAACCTCCCAATCATACCAAACTCGGGAGTAAGCCGCCCAAGTACCTGGAGCCAGTGAAGCCTTCACCAGTCCAGCCAATACTCCATTCTAAGCCTCCATAGGTGTGTCAGACAGGGACGACCCTCTTCCTCCACATGTGGCACCAGCTCTCAAAACCGCTGCTACTGGAAACAAGACAAGGCATCCACTATAGAATTACACACACTGAATGTGTTTAGCCCTAATGCACATATTCACCCTCAAGCTTTTTAAGACCAACAGCCTCAACAATCGCAACACTGGAGAAGACGCAGACAAAGTATTCAAAGCATACACCACCTCCATTTTATCGGAATAGAAAACAAAAGACTGATTGACTAAATAGTCCTCCCACACAAAGAGGGCCACCACAATCTGGAACAATGCCAAAAATCCCAGGTTCCTCACCAACCCATTGGAAAACCAAGAATCCGGCCAAGCCGATGAACACCTATGGCCCTGAAAGTAGGCTCCGAAACAAAAAAGCCCTGCTGCATCCGTCACCAAACCCAATTCCTCATTGGAAACCTTAACCTTTTGAATCAAAGCTGAGACATTAAACCCCAACAAGAACTGCTTCCAAACCCCTAAGTCATCCTTGAGCTCCCTGGAGAGCCAGACAAAATGGTACGGCTGCTTCACCCCCGTGGTGGCCAAGGACAACCTCTGACAGAAAACCATCCCTATTGGAATAATTCTGCAGGCAAAATTTAACTTGCCCAGTAGTGACTGAAGTTCCTTCAGCGTTACTTTTTTAACTGTCAAGGCCCGCTCAATGATGGCAACTAAGTCTAAAACCTTATCAATGGGAAGTCGACATTCCATGTTTTCGGAGTTAATGGTAATACCCAGAAAACTGAGGGACGTTACTGGTCCCTTGGATTTATCATGAACGATGGTAACAAACATCCCTCAGGAATCTACACACCTCCAACCTGGATGGACCCACAAACAGGAAATCAACAAGATAGTGAACTACTGACTTATGCCCGACCGCTCCCGGATAATCCATTCAAGTAACGTGCTGAAACACTCAAAGAGCGAGCACAAAATAGAACACCCCATGGGCAGACAAAGGTCCACATAGTATGAACCATCCACATAGCAACCCAGCAAATGTTGGGATGTCGGGTGAACCGGTAACAACCTGAAAGCAGCCACAATGTCAATTTTTTCCAACAAGACCGACAGCCTATCCTTCCTAACTAATTGAACAGCTTGGTCAAAGGATGCATATTTCACCTACGAAAATTCCTCCAGGATACCATCATTCACCGATCCCTCTTTTGGGTAGATAAATGGTGGATCATCCTAAACTTTCCAGATTCCCATTTTGGAACCACCCCCATCGGCGAAATCTGAAACTCACCAAGAGGAGGATCCATGAACAGGCCCGCCATGCGTCCCAAAGATACTTCCTTTTCAAGCTTCTCATGCACCACCTCAGGCCATTGTCGAGCCAACTTCAAATTACCCCCAAAAAAACACACTCCCCCTTTTGAAGGAATCACAAAACTGAACTGGAAGCCATGTAATAATAAAGCTGCTTTCTCCCGACAACTCTTTCTCCTAGCGTACTTGATGAGCCAAGGCTCCATCATGCCTACCCTCACTGGGGTGGACCCCTTTGTTAGACATGTCAACATTTCCCTCTGACTTACCCTTCTGGAAACACTTAGCATAGGGGTGGGAGCCCACACACCCTGAGCACCCACTTACAGAATTTCTCATTGTAGGCGAAACAAAAACAT
The DNA here is from genome assembly GCF_027579735.1 of Bombina bombina. Lineage (NCBI taxonomy): Eukaryota > Metazoa > Chordata > Amphibia > Anura > Bombinatoridae > Bombina > Bombina bombina. The sequence goes on from NC_069506.1 coordinate 40,012,242, forward strand.
TTTTGATGGACATCGACGACCCTCCAGAGGATTGGCCGCCGACCCCTGAACGAAAGGGCTGCGCTTCCCTCAAAGGAGTCATGATTTTGAGCCACAACCCCATGTCACGGTCATCCCACTTAATGTCAGGTTTCACCGACAAACATTACATAAACTGTTCATCGTATAACCACCAAGCCATACCCCCATATGTTCTCTGGGCAGCCGCTATTTCATCGAGATAGCAGAAAAAGTGCCACGCCCTGATCAGGAAACCTTCCTGCAAATACACTCGCGTAGATAACAAATGCCTGTAACCAATTGGGGAAAGTTTTAGGCAACTTTCTGTACCATTTTTTATGCTCCTCCTCCTTTTTTTGCCATATCGTTTTTGAAATCCTTTCAGGGATTTCAAAGGATTGATCAAGCGGCAATAGGGAGAACGATTCAATGAACTCCCTTTTGCATATCTTTTCCCTCACTTCCTCTGTCATGTGCATGCCCAACGGGCCAATAGAACAAAGACAGGACAGTGACATGGCGGTGTCAGCCACCTTGAATTCCGAACCCCTGCCTGCCTTACTAACGCCACTAGCTGTCTCTCCAACAGTACCAGCCCCCTGAGACACCACAACAACACTAGGCTCCTGGTTGGCCACGGGAATTCCACCACGCACCTCTATGCTCCCTAACACAGTGCCCCCTTGACCTCCTTCAGGTATCTTGGAAACCAAACTGCTTCCCGCCAGCCATGGCTGATCCAGCTGCCTTAAAGTATCCTGCAAAATAGGGACACGTGAACACATCTCATGGGGAGGAAAACATTTCCCTCCCCGTCTACCCCTAATCAGACTGAGACCCCCAGCCATAACTCCTCCCCTCCCCCTCTTGGGAGCCACTACACCCACCCCTCCAGACCAAGTGACTTCCGACCCTGTCCTCCTGCATGATCTACCCCTCACAACCCCTGCATAGTCCCCGACCGTCTATCACACCCCCTGCTACCCCTAACGGTGGCCATAGATACCCTGGCACTACTAAGACTCCTATCCATCTCCCCATCCCAGGCCATACCCACCTGCCCCGACTGGCTGATACTACCAGGCCTGACCTCATGGGGAATGCTGTCATCCGGTTCCAGATAAATGGACTTGGTCCAAGAGCCATGTAGGCTGAAAGGGTCCACTTCCAGGCTGTCACCATCATCTATCACTGTCGAAGGGCCAGGTCGTATTGAAACTCACCAACATCCTCCATGAAGACCTCTCTGATACCTCCTTAAAACAACCCCTAGCCCCCTTCTGCGCTCCAGGGGAAGGATGATCTGCAATAGATTCAGGCCCAGTCAAGATAGGAACAGCATAACAGGCAAATAAAGGGTGCAACTCTGTCAGGGGCTTCACACTAAGTCCCAAATACTAATACACAAGTCCAAAAGACAGCAGCACTCACCACTTCCAAAGTATAAGATAATGCAGAATTTATTGAGACACCAAGGTGCACAAATGGAACTCCATATTGTCTATGTGCAATTTCCAGTGTGGTCACACTAATCACAGTCAAGATAGGAACACTACAACAGGCAAATAAAGGGTGCAACTCTGTCAGGGGCTCCACACTAAGTCCCAAATACTAATACACAAGTCCAGATTAATACTTTTCATTGTGGGGGGGTGGCGGTTTAGGGGTTAGTAGGTTAATTAGGTTGATTGCTTGTGGGGAATTGGAGGATTATGGGTTGATAGGGTAATTAGGTACTTTGCGTTGTGAGGGATGGCGGTTTAGGGGTTAATAGTGTTGATAGGTATTTTGCGTTTTGGAGGGATGGGGGATTAGGGGTTAATATATTTATTAGCTAGTTTGTGATGTGGGGGTTGGCAGATTAGTGGTTAATAGGTAGATTGCATTGTGGGGGGATGGCGGTTTAGAGGTTAATACATTTTATTATTAGTTGCAATGTGGGGGATGGCGGATATATGGGGTCTTGGCGTGTCAGGTACATTTTTTGGAGGCGTGTTAGATTTTTACAGGTGATTAAACTTTTTTTTTCATAGGCGCCGGAAGTTAATAAACTGCCGTAAGTCACTGGCCGACTTATGGCAGTATATGATCTGCCGGCGCCATATACGTCATTCACCCGATGGTAAACTTACGGATTGCATGGGTTTCAGCAGTTGTGCTGAAACCTATGCCGTATCTTTAATCTCGCCCCAGATGTTTAGTAATATCATGTATGATCGTAAAAATCCCAGTCCTCCTCTTATTTTGTCATATCACAAGGGCCAATCATAATACAAGCAGGAGATATACAGTTGTATGCAAAAATTTCCATAATTTTAATTTATAAATAATTGGGTGTTTGGATCAGCAATTTCATTTTGATCTATCAAATAACTGAAGGACACAGTAATATTTCAGTAGTGTAATGAGGTTTATAGGATTAACAGAAAATGTGCAATATGCATTAAAACGAAATTAGACAGGTGCGTAAATTTGGGCACCCTTGTCATTTGGTTGATTTGAATACCTGTAACTACCTAGCACTGATTAATTGTGACACACAATTGGTTTAGTGAACCTATTAAGCCTTGAACTTCATAGACGGGTGCATCCAATCATGAGAAAAGGTATTTAAGGTGGCCAATTGCAAGTTGTTGTTCTCTTTGACTCTCCTCTAAAGAGTGGCAACATATGGGCCTCAAAACAACTCTCAAATGACCTGAAAACAAAGATTGTTTAACATTATGGTTTAGGGGAAGGCTACAAAAATCTATTGCAGAGATTTAAGCTGTCAGTGTCCACTGTGAGGAACATAGTGAGGAAATGGAAGACCACAGGCACAGTTCTTCTTAAGGCCAGAAGTGGCATGCCAAGTATAATATCTGAGAGGCAAAGGCAAAGGATGGTGAGAACGGTCAAAAACAGCCCACAGACCACCTCCAAAGACCTACAACATCATCTTGCTGCAGATGGTGTCACTGAGCATCGTTCAACAATTCAGCGCACTTTGCACAAGGAGAAGCTGTATGGGAGAGTGATGCCATACCACAGAGTCGCTTGAGGTATGTAAATGCACATTTGGACAAGCCAGCTTAATTTTTGAAGAAGGTGCTGTGGACTAATGAAACAAAGATTGAGTTATTTGGTCATAACAAGGGGCGTTATGCATGGTGGCAAAAGAACACAGCGTTCCAAGACAAACACTTGCTATCCACAGTAAAATTTGGTGGATGTTCCATCATGCTGTGAGGCTCTGTGGCCAGTGCCGGTACTGGGAATCCTGTTAAAGTTGAGGGTCGAATGGATTCCACTCAATATCAGCAGATACTTGAAAATAATGTTGAGGAATCAGTCACAAAGTTGAAGTTACAACGGGGCTGGATATTTCAACAAGACAACGACCCAAAACACTGCTCAAAATCTACTCTGGCATTTATGCCGAGGAACAAGTGCAATGTTCTGGAATGGCCATCCTAGTCCCCAAACCTGAATATCATTGAAAATCTGTGGGGTGATTTGAAGCAGGCTGTCCATGCTCGGCAACCATCAAACCTAACTGAACTGGAGATGTTTTGCAAGGAGAAATGGTCCAAAATACCTTCATCCAGACACTCATTACAGGCTATAGGAAGTGTCTAGAGGCTGTTATTTCTGCTAAAGGAGGCTCTACTAAATATGCCATGTTCGACTAATGATCATACTAAGAAAATATTAAGGGAAGAATCCACAATAAACATATATTGTCATTATTTAAACTATATAGACCTCCCCAAATACTGCTGGCACAATATACTTCATTCATCTGTAGAGGCCACCATCAGAATATTTTTTCTTAAAGGGATAGTTCTCATTTTCTTAAAGGGATAATATTCTTAAAGGGGTGTTTTTATTAAACGAAAAGAAAACGATTGAAATTGTAACCCATTCAAATGTAGTCATGCAGTTGATGTAGGTATTAGGTATTTGTAAAGTGCAGCTAATCACCCGTAAGGGTCTCAAGGCGCTGCTCATTTTATCGACCTCGGAAAGGATGAAAGGCTGAGTGGACCTCGCCGGGGATCGAACCTGCAACCCATGTTGATCCACCAAAGTGTGTATATATACTGTATACGTGTATATATGTGTTTATACACAGTATGTGTAAACTCACATGTATACACACACACACATATATATACTGTTGAGCCCTTACCTTTTTAACCCTTTTAAAACATTTTTATCAATATAAATGTTATTTTGTTATTTATTAAAAAACTGTATATATGAGTGTAGTATTTTTTTTAATATGTCTTGTATGTGTTTTGTGAAACTTTTTTTAACCCTTAAACTTCTGCTCGATCGTAACATAACTTTCGATATCAGCGCTATTTAGCTTGGTTGCAATATAGATTGAAAGTAATAGGTGCTCTAGCGTAATATCGGCTGCACTAAATCTTCTCTGGTAGATTTGATTTACCATGGACATGTAAAATCAATTTGTACACTAATTTTAGCATGTTCCAACGAAACTGCTTATCGTGTCCTGTGCTAACGTTATTGCGCCACTTGTAATCTTGAACAAGGTGTTTAATGTCCTTTTAAACAGTATTTAACTGCCCCAGGAGAGCTATGAGACGCTCAATCCAGGAGATTTTATGAGGAGCTCCACAAGGAAGGATTTGGGGAAATCTCTTTATAATTTCAAGAGCTGCAATGAAAGTGGTGGAGGCCAGGAAAAATTAAAATAAATACAGAAGCCTGCATTTGCTGGTCAATGTGAAACAGCACAATTTAAATAAGCAGAAACTTCCCTCTACCTATCATAAGTGACGCCCCAGAAATGCAGACATAACCTATATATTAAAGGGGCTTACCTACACTATACTTGTTCCCTCGGTTCTGCTGGGAGGAGGAGAGGGGAGAAGCACAGGCAATACTGTGAGCAGATAGACCACCCACCCACTATCTACATACCAGTGATACACTACAATGGCAGCTAGAAAGAACACTAAGGCGACCCCACTGAATAAACACTCGGCATCCAGTCTCTTTTTTAAACCTACAAGGGGGGATAAATCCTCTGACATCCAAGCACAACAATCTGATGAAGAGAGAGATTTGGATGACCAATCTATAGAAGGAGCAGGGGTTGCAAGGCCTATAACAATAGCTGATCTAGACCACCTGGTCTCAAAGCAGGATATCAATGCTAATTTTGAAAAGCTCCTGGAAAAGATGGAAAGTTTACAAAATTCTGTTACCAACAGTATAGCAGACCTGAAACAGGAAGTGGTAGAGTTGGGATCAAGAGTAAACACCCTGGAAGAGAGTGGGGATTCTATGGTGGAAGGCCTAAATGAAGTAACAGAAAGAGTCACCGCCCAGCAAGCGGACATAGAAGATATATACGACAAGCTGGAAGATCTAGAAAGTCGCAGTCGCAGGTCTAATTTGCGATTAAAAGGAGTCCCAGAATCAATTGGTCCTAAGGAACTGAATTCATATCTACTTAACCTGTTCCGGGCCATTACCGGTTCCGTTGGAGAAGAGAAATTTCAGATGGAAAGGGCACACCGGGCACTCAGACCTAAACCTAGGGGGGAAGAACCTCCCAGAGATGTCATTATAAAGATGCTACGTTTTCAAGAAAAGGAGGAAATTCTTGCGGCGGCAAGGAAGAATCCCACATTCAAATATCAAGGCAATGTCATCCAGTTCTTTCAGGACCTTTGCTTAAGGACATTACAGAGAAGAAGCTCTCTCCGGCCTCTAACTTCTTTACTAAGGAAAAACCAGGTCCCTTATAGATGGAGATTCCCTTTTGCCCTCCACATTACGTGGGAAAATAAGACATTTTTCATTAAAGATCCCCAAGAGATTTCAGAAGCATGCCGCAGAATGAAGATGGAGCCTCCGGCTCTGGTTCAACAGGGGGAATCCTCAACACAGCTTACTCAAGGAGGCAGAATCCGGCAGAAGCAATGGACCAAGATACCGGAGAAGAAGCGAAAGACTTGACATTCATAGGTTGCATTGGTAATCTCTGAGGTTAAGAATTGTTTCTTCCCTTTTTGGGTATACCCCAAGTGAGGGGGGGAGAAATCTCTGGGACTGTCCAAAGAACATTATGAGACTGGATAATGGACAGATGAGTATAACATTGCTGTGTTTGTTTCCTGCTCTCCCCTTTTTTGTTTTTTTCTTCCTTCTCTCTTCTTTCTTTCATTTTGTTACCTTGTGTGGGAAAGTTTATGACTTACTGTTGGAGGGTTGGGGGATGAGTGTCCTTAGGGGCCCTGAATATGGAGCCAAAAAATGACAAACACGAAGTAATGTCACATAGCATTTACAGTTAATGTTAAAATGGAGCGGTCTTTAGGATCATAGTTGAGAGGGTTTGAATTATTTTTTAAACATTTAGCTGCTCCAGGTAAGGCAAAGTGAGAGGTGGATAGTGCAAGACCTCTTCTTACTTTGGTTTGTTTTATCACATTCCGGTTTTCTATCTTGCCATAATAACTAAAATATTTATATAACTGCACTTAATTTCATGATGTGGTGGAGTCCTAATTGGACCAAAAATGTTTATGTTCATGTTTTTGTTTTTCATTGTTTTTTAATGTGTTTTTTTTCTCAACCAGGTGTTTCCTTATGGGTATCTAAGGGTAAAACGAGAAAGGAAGAGAAGGGTGAAGGTGAAACAGGTGAAGGTGGTTGGGAGGGTAGGAGGGGTCCTTTATCACACAGGGAGGCCCTGGAGATTAATAGTTATATGGGGAATAGGGATAGGCAAACAGGATAATATCGATGTCGCATAACTTGAGATTAATATCCCACAATGTGAGGGGGCTTAACACAGACATTAAAAGACGCACGGCCATGACACACTATTTAAAACTAAAACCAAACATCATATTCCTTCAAGAGACTCACTTCATCCCCCAGACAATCCCAAAATACTGGTCTCATCAATACCCCCAACACTTTCACTCCACAACGGACTCAAAGAAAAGGGGGGTAACAATCTTACTACATAAATCACTAGATTTCATACTCGAAAAGGTCACTAGGGACAGGGAAGGCAGATATGTGATCGTTCAGGGTACAATTCAGAACTCCAAAATCACTTTGTGTAACATCTACGCACCTAATGAAACACAGAATGCCTTTTTCCGGCAGATATCACACCATCTCACTCAATGGTCGCGGGATAGAATTCTTTTAGCCGGGGATTTTAATGTTTCCATGGTCCCCTATTCGGGTGGGGGCTCATCAGGGACGACGAGTAAACAACATAGACACAACGCCATTGTTAAGTCCATTAGGGAATCGCTAGAAGCACACAATCTCATAGACTCTTGGACGGCAGTGGGTAACTCCAAGCATGACCATACATATTACTCGCCGGCACACCAAACGTATTCCACCTTAGATTATATTTACGTGAGCCAAATATTGACCCCTAATTTAGTTGCATCAAGCACACAGCCGTGTGTTTGGTCAGATCATTCTTTGGTGATCCTAGACCTCTCGGGCCTACTAAACTTTTCACGACAAAGATCGTGGTCATACCACCCCACACTCCTTAGGAACCCAGAGATACATGAGAGAATACTCAAAGCATTGAAGGAATACTGGCTACTTAATGTGGGATCCACTAGTAATCCATTGGTCGCATGGGCAGCACACAAACCTTACTTAAGGGGTCTACTCATTAAAGAGAAATCGATTCTGACAAAAAAATCTACACTTTTAGTGAATACCATTCAGGGAGAGGTTGAGACTTTGGAGAAAGAGCATAGACGCACTCTATCAGTAAAGGTGTATAGGACCCTTCAATCTAAAAGACAGGAGTTGTCTAAGATATTAAATGAATTTTCCATCCGAGCGGCCTTGAAGCTGAAAGCACATTACTATATCTATGCGAATAAGCCGGATAAGTATTTGGCATTTAAATTAAGGGAAAGAACTAAATTCTTTGCTATACCCTCTATACAGAGGCTTAACGGAACTCCCACTTCTGACCCCCAAGAGATAACTGAAACTTTTGCCCAATATTATGAGGACTTGTATGATGGGAAAAAGGTACCTTCAGGGGACCTATCTACACAGACAGATGACTTTTTGCGGCAAGCGAATTTACAGACAATTCAGGACTCAGACCTGACACAACTTAATGCTAAAATTTCGGCCATAGAAATACTATCGGTAATCAAAAACCTAAAGTCAGGGAAAGCTGCGGGCCCAGATGGTTTCATAGGGGAATATTACAAACTTTTTGGGAAAGAACTGTTACCCCACTTACTAACATTCTGTAATGGGATCCTGGAAGGGGGGGAGATACCTAAGGAAATGCTCCAAGCTAAGATTGTGGTTATACCCAAAATAGGGAAGAATTTGAAATTTTGCAAAAACTACAGACCTATTTCACTAATAAATACGGATCTTAAGATCTTCACTAAAATTATTGCAAACAGACTGAAATTGATTCTCCATCAAGATCAAGTAGGGTTTGTTACGGAACGGGAGGCCCCGGACAATGTGAGGAGAACCATATCCCTAGTGGATTATCTAGCAAACACCAAGACGCCAGCCTTATTACTATCACTTGACGCAGAAAAAGCGTTTGATAGGGTGGATTGGAACTTTATGTTTAGGGTACTGGATAAACTTGGTTTTAAAGGAGGTTTTATAAAGGCCCTCCAGTTTATATACTCAAAGCCTACGGCAGTGGTGGGGGTGGCGGGATACGTCTCGAGATCAATTGACATCATGAATGGAACTCGTCAGGGGTGCCCGCTGTCTCCACTACTGTTTGCCATATGCATCGAACCACTGGCAGCATTCATTAAACAATCGACGGAGGTGGCGGGGGTGCGGTTGGCGGGGAGGGAATATAAGCTATCGTTGTTCGCGGACGATGTCCTACTGACACTGACTAGGCCACTGATCTCACTACCCCACCTATATAACATTTTGAGACAATTTTCAGAGATTTCGGGGTATAAGGTTAATTTGGAAAAGTGCGAGGCCCTGCCGATTGCCCTCCCCCCCCATACAAAAAAAACAGTGGAATTAAATTTTAATATTACTTGGGCAAAGGTACATATAACTTATTTGGGAGTGAAGCTAAATGGTAATTTTTCAGACTTGTACAAACTGAACTATATACCCCTCTATAAAGCTATCAGGAAAGACCTCAATAACTGGAAGAAAGGCAGGTTCTCGTGGTATGGGAAACTGTCGGCTATAAAAATGAATGTCCTACCTAGGATCATGTATCTATTTAGGGCTTTGCCAATCGCAGTACCCTTAGCGGATTTACAAGCCTTACAGGCGGACTTATTCCACTTCTTGAGAGGGGATGGGAAAGCAAGAATAGCAGCACAGGTGTTAAAACAACACAGACAAGTAGGAGGAGTGGGAGTTCCGAATCTGGTAGAGTACTATCATGCATCTAGGCTGGCACAATCTATCATCTTAGAGAAAAACTTAAAAGACATTGCATGGCCACGTATAGAGGCGGATATTGCTGGGTGTGACAATCCAGCTGAGATACTGTGGGATCCCACATTGAAAACCAAAACACTTACATACAGATCCCCGGTTACGGGAGAGACAATACACTTATGGCAGAAGCTAACTAATGCTCTGGGACTGTACCCTCCCCATTCCTTACTGATGCCCTTGAAATTTTTGTTGCCCAGGGACCTTAGGAAGATAGTGGGGAAATGGGAAAACAAGGGATTATACAGGGTGGCGGATTTTGTAGATAACAACATAATACTAACATTTAATCAGCTTAAAGATAGAATTCAACCATACACACTGCATTGGTTTCTCTACCTGCAGATTTCGTCGGCTGTTACGAAGTATATGTCAGGGAGATCTAGCCAACCCTTGACCCTAATGGAAAAGATCTGTAGCACTCCCTCAAGAGGGAAACATGTGATCTCGCAGGTATATATATTACTCCAGAGGAGTAAAACTACATCTAAGTCTCCCCTGATGGAGAGATGGGAGAGAGATGTAGGAGAGATAAAGGAAAAGGGGGTTTGGGAGGGTATTCTTCTAGAAGCCGGTACAGGACTGTTGAGTGCAGATATGAAAGAAAACTGTTTGAAAGTAGCTTTCAGATGGTATCTTACACCCGAGCGGACAGCACACAATAACTTAGGAAATGCAGGGACTTGCTACAGAGGGTGCAGGGAAAGAGGGACATATAAGCACATGTGGTGGGACTGCACAAAAGTGCGACCACTGTGGGTGAGGCTATCGGAATTAGTTAGCAACATATTAGACGAAAACATTACTTTAACGATGACCCAAGCGCTTCTGAACGAAAAGGTAGAACCGTTCAACTCAGCGACTAATAAATTTATCAAAACCCTAAGTACATGTTTACGAATCTGCATAGCTAGACATTGGAAAGTGGGGGCACCTAGCTGGGGAGAAGTGGTAGAAAAAATAAAGGACACCTACGTGATGTCGGAGTTGGCAGCTTGGGCTCAGGGTTCTGTCGAGCAGTTCCAGAAGGTATGGTTTTACTGGGTATTGAGAAAGGATAACTACCTCTAGGGGGCAAGGGAGGGGGAGGCTGACCTCGAGGTTCACCTGACACCCATATATGCTTATACCTTTCTCGAGTTAATATATTTAGTACTCTTTAGATACAGGAATATAAAATCTACCTGATTCTAGTTTAAGATCTTGGAAACACCTGGGGGGGAAGAGGGAGGGGGGTCGTTAATTGGTTTTAAGAGTTTTGAAGTTAATATTTTGTCTTAAGAGGTTGGACAACAATGGAGGAGCTGGTTTGATTTCTTTAAAAGATTGTCAGGATATGTACCCTGGTCATGTTTGTATACTTTGACTTCTCTATTTACACTTGATGTACTATGTATTGTGTCCAACAGAAAACTAATAAAAATGTATTTCAATTAAACAGTATTTAAACTTGGACCATATGGGTGGATTTTAGGCATGTGCTTTTTTATTCTTCATGGAGATACAAATGCGTTAGAAGGTGGCCACTTGTTGCGTTCAGCTTTTTCCAGAGCCGCATTTATTCTTGTGAGAGTTCAACACATTAAGATCTGGACAAGAAAATATTTTTATATAAAAAGGTTTAAATGGATAGTCTAGTCAAAAATAAACTTTCATGATTCAGATAGGGCATGTAATTTTAAACAACTTTCAAATTTACTTTTATCATCAATTTTGCTTTGTTCACTTGGTATTCTTAGTTGAAAGCTAAACCTGTTTGTTGATAATGGAGTTACCTAGGAAATAAGGGGGCAGTCTGCAGATGCTTAGATACTCACTGAGGTAAAACTTGTATTAACATAACTGTGTTGGTTATGCAAAACTGAGGAATCAGTAATAAAGTGATTATCTTTTTAAACAATAAAAATTCTGGTTTAGGCTGTCCCTTTAATGCATATTATAGAGCACTGTGTAAAGATATACATAATATTTTGTTGTTATAACTTATGGAAACAGTTAAGTCCAAGGGGCCTATTTAACAAAGGTCTGTTGGACCTGATCCGACAGTGTGGATCAGGTCCGACAGATCCGTCTGAATGCGGAGAGCAATACGCTCTCTGTATGCAGCATTGCACCAGCAGCTCTTGAGAAGCCGCCCCCTGCAGATTCGCGGCCAATCGGCCGTCAGCAGGGGGGTGCCAATCAACCCGATCGTACTTGATCGGGTAGAATTGCGGCAATGTCTGTCCGCCTACTCCGAGCAGGCGGACAGGCTATGGAGCAGCGGTCTGGAGCAGCTGTTAACTGCTGTTTCTGGCGAGCCTACAGGCTCACCAGTAACACGGGCCCTCAAGCTCCATCCGGAGCTTGATAAATGGGCCCTCAAAGCTCTTTAAACTAATATTGAAACTATCCCTAGGGACAGCTTTCCCACTCGCTGATATGGACAACTCCAGCAGTTCTTGACAAAACAACAACTTGAACGTCCCTTTAATTCCTTCTTGATACACTGTATGTATGTGTATATATATATATATATATATATATATATCAGCCAATCACATGGCTGCAACTATACATTTAGGCATATAGACCTGGTTAAGACGACTTGCTGAAGTTCAAACCGAGCATCAGAATGGGGAAGAAAGGGGATTTAACTGACTTTGAACGTGGCATCATTGTTGGTGCCAGGCGGACTGGTCTGAGTATTTCAAAAACTGCTGATCTACTGGCATTTTCACGCACAACCATCTTTAGGGTTTATAGAGCATGGAACAAAAAAGAGAAATTATCCAGTGAGCAGCAGTTTTGTGGACAAAAATGCCTTAATGATGTCAGAGGTCAGAGGAGAAAGGGCAGATGGGTTTGAGATGATAGAACAACAGTAGCTCAAATAACCACTTTTTACAACCAAGGTATGCAGAATACCATCTCTAAATGCAAAACACATCGAACCTTGAAGCAGATGGGCTACAGCAGCAGAAGACCGCACCGGGTGCCAAGCCTGTCAGCTAAGAACAGGAAACATAGGCTACAATTCGCACAGGCTCACCAAAATTGGACAGAAGAAGATTGGAAAAACGTTGCTTGGTCTGATGAGTCTCGATTTCATCTGCGACATTCAGATAGTAGGGTCAGAACTGGACGTAAACAACATGAAAGCATGGATCCATCCTGCCTTGTATTAACGGTTTAGGCTGGTAGTGATGTAATGGTGTGGGGGATAATTTCTTGGCACACTTTGGGCCCCTAAGTACCAATTGAGCATTGTTTAAACGCTGAGTATTGTTGCTGACCATGTCCATCCCTTTATGACTACAGTGTACCCATCTTCTTATGGCTACTTCCAGCAGGATAATGCACAATGTCACAAAGCTCAAATCATCTCAAACTGGTTTCTTGAACATTACAATGAGTTCACTGTACTCCAATGGCCTCCACAGTCACCAGATCACAATCCAATAAAGAACCTTTGGGATGTGGTGGAATGGGAGATTGGCATCATAGATGTGCAGCCAACAAATCTGCAGCAACTGCGTAATGCTATCATGTCGATATGGACCAAAATGTCTGAAGAATGTTTCCAACACCTTGTTGAATCTATGCCATGAAGAATTAAGGCAGTTCTGAAGGAAAAAAGGGGTCCAACCCGGTACTAGCAAGGTGTACCTAACAAAGTGTCTGGTGAGTGTAAATACACACACTACACATACTTACATGCTACACACACACACATTACACACATGCTACACACATACACACATTGCAATGTACACATACACACACACAGTGCACAAAGGCTACACACACATTTCATACTACACACATGCACACACTACACACATACACACATGCTACACACATACACACATGCTACACACTCACACACAAATTACACATATACAGACACACTACACGCATAAACACATGCTACACACACAAACTATACACATACACACACTACATACATACATACACGCTGCACACACACACACACAAACTACACACATACAGACACACTACACACACACTACATACATACACACATGCTACACACACACACTCAAACTACACACATACAGACACACTACACACACATGCACACACGATACACACATATAACATCAAATTGATCAGAAATGCAGTGTAGACATAATGTTAATGCTTGTAACTGGAAATGGCAGCTTTTTAATGGAATATCTACATAGGCATACAGAGACCCATTATCAGCAAACTGTCCTGTGTTCCAATGGCACATTGTCTTTGCTAATCCAAGTTTATCATTTAAAAAGGCAAATTGATCATTAGAAAACCCTTTTGCAATCATGTTAGCACAGCTGTAAACTGTTGTGCTGATTAAAGAAGCAAAAAAACTGGCCTTCATTATACTAGTTGAGTATCTGAAGCATCAGCAATTTTGGGTTTGATTATTGGCTCAAGATGGCCAGAAACAAATAACTTTCTTTTGAAACTTGTCAGTCTATTCCTGTTGTGAGAAATTGCCAATAAACTGAAGATATCGTACAACGCTGTGTACTACTCCCTTCACTGAACAGCACAAACTGACTGTAACCAGAATAGAAAGAGGAGTGGGAGGCCCTGGTGCACAACTGAGCAAGAGGACAAATACATTAGAGTGTCTAGTTTGAGAAACAGGCGCCTCACAGGTCCTCAACTGGCAGCTTCATTAAATAGTACCCACAAAACACCAGTCTCAACATCAACAGTGAAGAGGCAACACCGGGATGCTGGTCTTCTACTCAGAGTTGCAAAGAAAAAGTCAATTCTCAGACTGGCCAATGAAAAGAATTACATTAAGAGGGGCAAAAGAACACAGACACTGGACTGAGGAAGACTTGAAAAAGTGTTATGGACAAATTTTGAGGTGTTCAGATCATAAAGAAAAACATTTGTGAGACGCAGACCAAATGAAAAGATGCTGGAGGAGTTCTTGACGTCATCCGTCAAGCATGGTGGAGGCAATGTGATGGTCTGGGGGTGCTTTTGTGGTAAAGTGGGAGATTTATACAGGGTAAAAGTGACCTTCAAGAAGGAAGACTATAACTCAATTTTGCAACACCATGTCATACCATATGGACAGCGCTTGATTGGAGCCAATTTCCCCCTACAACAGGACAATGACCCAAAGCACAGCTAAAAACTATGCAAGAACTATTTAGGGAAGAAGCAGTCAGATGGTATTCTATTTGTAATGGAGTGACCAGCACAGTCACCAGATATCAACCCTATTGAACTGTTGTGTGAGCAGCTTAACCATATGGTACATAAGAAGTGCCCATCAAGCCAATCCAACTTATCATAGGTGCTTCAGGAATCATGGGGTGAAATCTCTTCAAATTACCTCAACAACCTGACAACTAGATACCAAAGGTCTGCAAGGCTGTAATTGCTGCACATGGAGGATTATTTTATGAAAGCAAAGTTTGAAGGACACAAAAATTATTATTTCACTTAAAATTATTTTTAACTTTGTCAATGACTATATTTCCTATTCAAACTCATTTCATGTATGTTTCCATGGAAAATAAGGAAATGTCTAAGTGACCTCAAACTTTTGAGCGCCAGTGCATGTTTGTGTGTGTGTGTGTTTGTGTGTATTTGTGTGTGGGTGTGTTTGTTTGTTTGTGTGTGGGTGTGTTTGTGTGTATTTGTGTGTGGGTGTGTTTGTGTGTATTTGTGTGTGGGTGTGTTTGTGTGTGTTTGTGTGTGGGTGTGTTTGTGTGTGGGTGTGTTTGTGTGTATTTGTGTGTGGGTGTGTTTGTTTGTGGGTGTGTTTGTGTGTGGGTGTAAATATATATATTATTTTTTTTAAGTGCAAAATGTAGATCACCTTACATAAAGATAAATATGCTACTTATAATGCACAAGCAATGCCCCCTCCTTGCCTTTTGCTCTGGTTTGTTTGCATTGCGTTGTCATTATCACATGTACATAGTGTAGCCCTGTACTGCGCTGAGCATAGCGCTGGTACTTTATTAATAAAAAATAAAAATACTGTACACTGTGTGCTTCTTAAATGTTTATTCAACAGAACAACCTTTTTCAAAATAAAATCAGAAGCAAACATGCAGAAAATGGGGTGAAAGAAAGTGTCATTTCCACTTTAATGACACATGGAATCACTATGTATTTCTCTTTTCTAAATTAAAAAAACCCAGGCGGGGCCTTTTCAATGCCTACAACCTTGATTCTATTGGGATCCCATATACAATCCTCCTCTAGCCCACTTTTAACCATACCGCAGTATGCAGGTACCCAGGCGGTATCATACCCATACGCATGCCAAGTCTTCTGCATACGATGGTTCTGGCAATCAATCGCCTTAACTTTTCCTACGTTTACTCGAAGTTTTAAAATAACCTGATCACTTTTATTACCCAGAGGATACCGAGCTGCTTTGTTTTTATCTCTGCTAACATAGACCCCTCTACCTAACATGCCGTCTTCTGATTGGCTAAAACCATTACTGATAATTTTAGCAGCTGCATCAGCCGTGGTGCCGTGGTACATAACATAGATCTTTCCATCTTCTGGAATGTTATCGCTTTGCAAAATAATTTCTTGGAAATCCGGCAAAGACTCCTCCAACCATATGTTGTTTCTGCCATTATCAGATCTGCTGAAACTGGACATTTTGCTAGAAATAAAAACAATAATATGTAAATATCTGTACATTATTACAGCATACAATCATGTTCTTGAAAGAGACATAAGAATATAAACATTACAAACAGTTTTACAACCAGAGAGGAGAATACATTAGGGCTCTCTGTATGGTCCTTGTGAGACCCCCCCCCTTTGCTACTTTTGTGATGGTCGCCCCCTGTAGGCCGGTGAGTCTGCAGCATGTGTGTGCACAGTGATTGGCTGCAGGGAGTGAGGCTAGTGGCAGCATCAGGTGGTTAGTGGAGCTGCTAGAGGAAAAGCTGGGGGCTGCAGAGTGGTAGGAGGAGGATGTGGTTTCCTGTGTCTGTGCTCAGGCTGCTGTTTAGCTGATCATTTCCTGTTACAGATGCTGCTTAGCCTCAGTGATGTCTAAAACCCCAGGACTGCCTGGACCAGAAAATGCATCACCTAAAGTTATCACCTGGCACCTGCTAACTTCTGGCAGCACAAACTATTTGCTCTAACCCTTTAACTGTCATATACTGTGTAATAGGTTACTGTTGCCTGACAGCAATGATGAAGAAAGAAAGAAAGAAAGAAAGAAAGAAAGAAAGAAAGAAAGAAAGAAAGAAAGAAAGAAAGAAAGAAAGAAAGAAAGAAAGAAAGAAAGAAAGAAAGAAAGAAAGAAAGAAACAGATGGACAGATACAATATAAATTAGATAGATAGATAGAGATAGATAGATAGATAGATAGATAGAGATAGATAGATAGATAGATAGAGATAGATAGATAGATAGATAGACATAGATAGATAGATAGATAGATAGATAGATAGAGGTAGTTAGATAGATATATAGATAGATAGAGATAGATAGATAGATAGATAGATAGAGATAGATAGATATTGATTAGATAGATAGATAGATAGATAGATAGAGAGAAAGAGATAGATAGATAGATAGATAGATATTGATTAGATAGATAGATAGATAGATATTGATTAGATAGATAGATAGATATTGATTAGATAGATAGATAGAGAGATAGATAGATAGAGATAGATAGATAGATAGATAGATAGATAGATAGAGATAGATAGATATAGATAGATAGAGATAGATAGAGATAGATAGATAGATATTGATTAGATAGATAGATAGATAGATAGATAGAGATAGATAGATAGATAGATAGATATTGATTAGATAGATAGATAGATAGATAGATAGATAGATAGAGATAGATAAATAAATAGATAGATAGATAGATAGATAGATAGATAGATAGATAGATAGATGATAGATAGATAGATAGATAGATAGATAGATAGATAGATAGATGATAGACAGACAGATTTAGGAATGTACCTTAGTATTTGTAGTCACCAGAAAGCACAGGGCCTCTGCTTCACCTTCTGTATTATCTGCTGACAAAACAAAATTAAATATTAAAATTGAAAATACTGCTATTTCATTTTTATATATATTGTGGATTTGATAGTAATAATACAAATATAACATAACTGAAATATCAGTTATTGACACTTGTGTTTTGTATTTGACATTACTGTGCAGAAGAAGACACAATGGAAACAGTAAAGTCAAAATTAAACTGTCATGAATCAGAGCATGTCATTTTAACATTGTTTGTAGTAGTGTTACTGTCATAGAGTACTAAAGACACGTGCACGCTCCTGAGGTTAGTGCACATGAAGAATTAGTCATCTGAAAGCGCGTTCTTGAAATATTAAATATTAAAAAATAGTAATATATAGTATGCTGTAATATATATATATATATATATATATATATATATATATGTTGTGGGTAAAGCTGACAATACCCAAGCGGCTGTGGGTAAAGCCCAATGTAAGATGAATGATACATTTTCTCAGAGTGCATCAAGTAACCACATCAAACATATATATGATGCACTGTAGTTCACACATCTTCATTATCTTTTTTGCATCCAACTGGGGGGTTCGAATCAGCCAATAGGAATGAGAGCTGCTTTAATCCTATTGGCTGATTTGAACAGCCAATAGGATTTTAGCAGCCCTAATTCCTATTGACGGACGATCGCATGAAGAGGACCTCCACGTTGGATCGATGGATCTCCACCTTGACCTCCGCCTTGGATCTCCGTCTGGACCTCCGCCTTGGACCTTCGCCTGGACCTCCGCCTTGGACCTACGCCTGGACCTCCGCCTCCGCGCATCGACAGCTATGCCTCCGCAGGGAAGAAGAAGATGCCGGTCCCGCAATGGATGAAGATGGAACCGTCTGGATGAAGATGGAGCCGCCGGGATGAAGATCGTTGAAGCGGGACTTTAGCAACTGTGAGTACCTAAAGAGGGGTTAGTGTTAGGTTTTATTTAGATTAGGGTTTGTGCATTTCTTAAAAGAGCTGAATGCCCTTTTAAGGGCAATGCCCATACAAATGCCCTTTTCAGGGCAATTGGTAGATTAGATTTTTTTAGGTAGTTTTTTTTTATTTTGTGGGTTGGGGGGGTGTGGGTTTGTAATGTTAGTGGGTCTTTGTATTTTTGTTTAGAAAAAGAGCTGATTTCTTTAGGGCAATGCCCTACAAAAGGCTTTTAAGGGCTATTGGTAGTTTATTATAGATTAGGTTTATTTTATTTTAGGGTGTTTATTAAAAAAAATGGGTATTAGAATAGGAATAATTGTTATTATTTTGGATAATTCGTTTGTTATTTTGTGTAATGTTTTTTTGTTTTTGTTTTGGGGTGTGTTTTTTTTAGAATAGCCATTTTTTATTTTTAATGGGCAGCAAAAGAGCTGAATGCCCTTTTAAGGGCAATGCCCATACAAATGCCCTTTTCAGGGCAATGGGTAGATTAGGTTTTACTTTATTTTTATTTTGTGGGTTTGGTGGTGGGGGGTTGTATACTGTTAGGGGGTTATGTTTTTCTTTTGTAGAAAAAGAGCTGATTTCTTTAGGGCAATGCCCTACAAAAGGCCCTTTTAAGGTCCCTTGGTAGTTTATTATAGATTAGGTTTTTTATTTTGGGGTGTTTTTAAAAAAAAACAGAGTATTAGAATAGGAATAATTTTTATTGTTTTGGATAATTTCGCTTGTTATTTTTTTGTAATGGTAGGTTTTTTTATTTTTTGTAATTTTAGTGTTTTTTATTTTTTGTAATGGTAGTTTTTTATTTTTGTAATTTTAGGTTTTAGTGTAAGGAAGCTTAGTTTTTATTTCACAGGTAAGTTTGTATTTATTTTAACTAGGTAGTTAGTAAATAGTTAATAACTATTTACTAACTAGTCTACTTAGTTAAAATAAATACAAACTTACCTGTGAAATAAAAATAAAACCTAAGCTAGTTGCAATATAACTATTAGTTAATAGGTTTATTTAGTGGCAGTGATGTGGGAAGCCAGAGGTTTAGGGGTTAATAGCTTTATTTAGTGGTGGCGATGTCGGGGGCGGCAGAATAGGGGTTAATATCTTTATTATAGTGTGGGCAATGTTCGGGTGTGAGGGAATAGGTGTTAATAACTTTATTATAGTGGCGACAATTTTGGGGAGCGGCTGAATAGGGGTTAATAAATTTTATTAGTGGCGGCGATGTCGGGAGCAGCAGATTAAGGGTTAATAGGCTTAATATAGTGTTTTCGATGCGGGAGGACCTCGGTTTAGGGGTTAATAGGTAGTTTATGGGTGTTAGTGTACTTTGTAACACTTCAGATATGAGTTTTATGTAACAGTTTTGTTGCGTAAAACTCATAACTACTGCTCTCAGATGGTGGTACGGATCGTGTCGTTATAGGGTGTAACGAAAGCTTTTTAGCCTCACCGCAAAACTCCCAATGGCATCGCTATGGGAATCCCATGAAAAAACTTAATTTTTTCGAGTGCGGGACTGACGTTGCGTTACAGGCTAAAAGGCTTGCGGTTCAGCTATACCGACAAGACTCGTAATGGCTGCGTTGCTGTTTTAACACTGAAATTAACATATTTTTCTGCGTTAAAACACGAATGCACAACTAGTAATCTACCTGAATGTGCGTTACGCATATTTTACATTCCTATGTTCTTCACATAAAAAAGTAATTTTTATTATTAAATATATATATATACTAGTTGATAAGCCTGCCCAGAGGGCAGTCTATGTGTTGTAAATACAACCCCCAAGCTACAAAAAATAAAAAATAGAAATACAGAAAAAAATAAACAAAGCTATCAAAAATAATACAATTAAACCTAAAGCACCCCAAAATAAAAACACCCCCTAATCTAATACTAAACTACCAATAGCCCTTAAGAGGGCTTTTTGTAGGGCATTGCCCTAAGTTTAACAGCTCTTTTACATTAAAAATAAAGAAAGTCCCCCCCTAACAATATAACCCCCCACTCACCAAACCCCCCAAAATAAAAAAAAACCTAACACTAAAAAACCTAATCTACCCATTGCCCTGAAAAGGCAATCTGTATGGGCATTTCCCTTAAAATGGCATTCAGCTCTTTTTCACTGCCCTTAAAAGGGCATTCAGCTCTTTTGAGATTTTCCCCAAAAAAACATAATCTAAATCCCCCCCCCCCAAAAAAAAAAAGCTAACACTAAAGCCCCAAATAGGTACTCACTGTTTCAGAAGTTCAGCGGAGAATGTCTTCTTCCAGGCGGGTCCATCATCTTCATCCACAGCGTGGAGCAAAATCTAAGCCCCCTAACCTAACACCCCCTAAATTAACCCCTTAATTACAATAAAAATAAACTGCATTACAATGAAAAATACAAACAAATTACATTAATCTAATTACAGACAATTAAAAAAGGCTAACATTACAAAAAATAATAAACACATTATCCAAAATAAAAAAATTAAACCTAATCCCTATGAAAATAAAAAAGCCCCCTCAAAATAAAAACACCCCCTAATCTAATGCTAAACTACCAATAGCTGCCTCGCGCTTCCAACATTCCTTTGAGGATGTGTGCGCAACTGCTGACGGCGACAGCCATTACAAACGCAATTACAGTATAGATATCTACAGTATCTATATTTGATAATGTGAATGTAAAATAGATATCTATACCTATCTATTTATTTTTAGTATCTATTTAATTACAATAAAAATAACAATTAAAGTCAATGGCAATTTTGTACATAAATCATTTGAAAACTAAAGAATTGCAATCTTTCCTATATTTACTGTTTATCTGCTCCAGAAACATGTTTTTCGAGATCACAGTGATAATGATGCACATAATAGCACCATTTTCATATTGAAAAAAAAGATTGCTTTAGATAAGAGCAGATAATGGAAAAGTCTCTCATATAATATATGGACAGAGATCATAATCCACCAGACGATATTAAATAAATATCACCAAAAATGGATACATCAAATTCAAGGCATTTCATAAATCAACAACACCCACAGAATGTCCAAAAGCGAATATCAGACAATGATCTGCTCATGCTTGCACCCAAAAAACAATATAGTGCAGCCAAGGCCAGCAATGGTGAAACGCGTAGTGTATTGTTTTGGAAATTTCGGACGGTTATCCTGTTCTCCTGGTTGCAGTTTATAAATCACTTACTGTGAATTGTGACTCCTGAAATTTAACTGCGATATTGCTATTACAAATATCCTATTTTTTAGTATTTTTTTTGTAATCTAAATTTTATGTGATTGTACATATATATGTCCTTTTTATTAATTCTTTTAAATATATTAAATGTATTGAGGAATTTATTTATTGAATAGCGCTGTCTTATATTTTCCCTTTTTAAAGGGATATATACATACTACAAATGATTCTGAATACTTCATCATAATCAATGTAACATCAAAATAATAAATAAAATGATCTACAATATGTTGACACTTGCAATATTGATACACAGGTCAATACCAATGAACAATTTAAAAAAAAAAATGTAATTACATAAAATGGAACACTCTACCCCTTGTAACACACACACAAACTCAAATAACTCCCTTAAAGGGACACTGAACCCAATTTCTTTCATGATTCAGAAAGAGCATGGAATTTTAAGCAACTTTCTCATTTACTCCTATTATCATTTTTTCTTTGTTCTCTTTATTTTAAAAGCAGGAATGTAAATCTTAGCAGCCAGCCCATTTAAGATTCAGCACCATGGATAGCGCTTGCTTATTGGAGGCTGACATTTACCCTTCAATAAGCAAGCATAACCCAGGTTCTCAACCACCCCACATCAATAAATGCTGACAGCATAACCAGCATTTATCATTGCATGTATCATTGCATTGCATTTATCATTGCACAAGCATTTCTAGTGAAATGCTTATGCATTGCCGCCCCCTGCACATTCGCAGCCAATCGGCCGCTAGCAGGGGGTGTCAATCATCCTGATTGTATCCGATTGGGCTGATTGCTGTCCGCCGCCTCAGAGGTGGCGGACGGGTTAAGGAGCGGCGGTCTTAGGAAGGCACACACGGAAACTGCAGCATACGTTGCATAATAAATGGGCCACTTTGTATAAAACTCGCAAAGGGGTAACGCATAGGGCAAATTGATCACAATCGACCCCAATGTCAGCTCCATAGCAACTATGCACTTTTACTGCTGAGCTGGACACAGCAAGTGAGCCGCGCATGAGCAGATATGTGCATAGCCACTACTCACTGACTGCGTTTGATCTGGATTAGCAGTGCATAGCGGCTTTGGAGCTGACTGGAACAATGTGTTTAACCCTTTTTTAGGTATAAACCCACAATTCTGTGCCATCGATAGTTTAATAATAAAATGCTCTAATACATTAGTTTATATTTTACTGCGGTTTTACTTTTATGTCCCATAAAACATTTTAAAGGGATAGTCTAGTCAAAATTAAACTTTCATGATTCAGATAGAGCATGCAATCTTAAGCAACTTTCTAATTTACTCCTATTATCAATTTTTCTTCGTTCTCTTGCTATCTTTATTTGAAAAAGCAGGAATCTAAGCTAAGGAGCTGGCCCATTTTTGGTTCAGTCCCTAGGTAGTGCTTGCTGATTGGTGACTAACTGTAGCCACCAATCAGCAAGAGATACCCAGGTGCTGAACCAAAAATGGGCAGGCTTGTAAACTTACATTCTTTCTTTTTCAAATAAAGATACCAAGAGAATGAAGAAAAATTGATAATAGGAGTAAATGAGAAAGTTGTTTAAATTGCCTGCTCTATTTGTATCATGAAAGAAAAAAATTGTGTTTCATATCCCTTTAAATATTAAATAGAAATGTGAAAGTTATATGTATAGTGCTTGTTTAAAGGCAATATCATAGAAATGACTGCACAGGTTATTTATAGAAGAACAAATATTAATGGATTTCTGAAGAATTATTATTTATAAGATAAAAGTGCTGAATTATACAGTACGTTGCATTACTATGTACAGTGCAATTCCCAAAGTTACTCTCTGTCTAAAACTACTGCATGAGTTAATACTTACCAGCGCCCAGATGAAACAGGAACTGATGACTTATGCAGATGTTCCTGTCTTTTATACACCTAAAAAAGTTTTCACTTTCGTTTCATTTTTGTAGTTAAAAAAGCTTGTTCCTACTTTAAGTTTTAACCTCTTCAGTGCTGTGCCATATCTCACTACTACTAGACACACTTTACAGACATACATCTGGGTTAAGTGTGGGTTACGCCCTTCTAAACTTTGCAATAAAAATTGTAGTATTCTACACTACTCCTTTTTTCATTTTCCAATTAAAGTGAATGTAAATTTTGATGATAAAGTTCCAGGTTTTTAAAAATTCGATTAAAAACAGGGGCCCTTTAATTCATCAAAATTTACATTTCACTTGTGTTGTGAAAATACTTACCTTTTAATCTTCACAGCTTCCCCCGGTCGTCGCAAGCCTCTTCCTACGTCAGAAATGATGGATCAGTCATCCTCCAATCATGGCTTCCTCCCCAGGGAATCAGTGTCTGATTCAACGCCGTGATTGGAGGAAGCCGGATTCCTCATTTTAAGCCCAGGAAGAGGCTTTGCGACGGGCGGAGGAAGCGATGCAGCGGCAGTCAAGATTAAAAGGCAAGTATTTTCACAACACTGAGTATTTTCGAAGGCATCTAAGCTAAGGAGCCAGCCAATTTTTGGTTCAGAACCCTGGATAGCACTTGTTTATTGGTGGGTGAATTTAACCACCAATCAGCAAGAAAAACCCAGGTTGTTCACCAAAAATGGACCGGCATCTAAACTTACATTATTGCTTTTCAAATAAAGATACCAAGACAATGAAGAAATTTGATAATAGGAGTAAATTAGAAAGTGGCTTTAAATTGCATGCTCTATCTGAATCACGAAAGAAAAAAATTGGGTTCAGCGTCCCTTTAACACTTATATGAGAGAATGATTTTGTTACCTGTTTTTTAGATGGGGAGATAGAGGGCTATATTCTACACTCCTTTTTTTGCTTTTATTCCCATTTCCTTTACTTGACGTAGATTTGCTAGGTGGCCGATTTATCAATGTCTGGCGGACATGATACGCTGTAGCATATCATGTCGGCCAGACATCGCTGAATGCCGACAGCATATGCTGTCGGCATTTTACATTGCACAAGTGCCAATCGGCCGCTAGCAGGGGGTGTCAATCAACCCAATCGTACACGATAGGGCGCATTGGTGTCTGCAGCCTCAGAGTAGGCTGACCAGTTAAGGAGAAGCGGTCTTAAGACCGCTGCTTCATAACTGCTGTTTCCAGCAAGCCATTTGGCCCTTGATAAATCGGCCCCTAGATCTCCATAAAAGTTTTTATCAACAACCTCATTGTTCTACTCATTTACTTTATTATGTTGTGTTTTTTGTGTTTTTTATCCAATCAATTTTAGTACAGATAATCAATTGAATGTAGGAGGAGGGCTCCTTAGATGTATAAGGCAGCAGTGTCTGACAGAGCAAGGTTGGTCATTGAAAAAGTCAGTTTACCAACGAAACGCGTTTGACCTTTTTTTTCTGTGCTGCCTATTTTGTTACACAGTGTGTTTTTTCTACAAGTGATGGAATAAAGTATTCTGCTTTTATCTACTGTTACCTGATATTTTTGTTCTTTGAGCAGAGTGCGTTTGGGTTGCAGGACTTATTATGTAGACTTTTAAATAAAAGAAACGTGTGTTTTTTATTGGCTCTTGTCATCTTCTGAGAAGACCTTATATATTTTTGTTGTGCTAATAAGGTTCTGCTAAAAAAAATGACACATTCTTTTCTGTTTTTTCGGGGGGGTTTTCCGGGTTGTTTTTGGAGAGTTTTACTGGTATTATATTGCTGAGCAATTAGCTCATTTATATTGACTCAAACTTTGCAAGCTCAGTAGGGGACAAAATATGAACAGTGTCTGTGCATGGTCCTTGGGATAGCTGGTATTCAGAAGTCTTTGAGGTTGGTTTATTCTGCGTATCACTCTCAGTAGCATCATGGGACGCAAATGGCTCTGTTATATCTTCAGAATCAGAAGCTCTTAGTTCTAAAAAAAAAAAAGAATTAATGAAAACATTTTTAATAAACCTCTTATATATAAACCGTCTTGTCCAGATAATCAGATGTTCCTAAGTTGGTTCTACAAATATTACTATCTCCCACACATCAGCCTATCAGACTTCTGCTGTGCCTTATCACCTAATCAGGTTCTTCTGAGAATCTTCCCCACATAGCCCCTATAAACACTGTAGCTCATTGTTCAGTTAATTGTGTAGTCATGTTTCTATCTTACAGTTCTGCTTGAGCGTAATCTATAACTTGCAATATCAGCGCTATTTAGCTTGGTTGCAATATCCATTGAATGTAATGGGTGCTCTAGCGTTATATCGGCTGCGCTAAATCTTCTCTGGTAGATTTGATTTACCATAGATACGTAAAATCAAGTTGTGTGCTAATTATATCACGCTCCAGCTAAACTGCTTATCGTGTCCTGTGCTAACATTATTGCGCCACTTGTAATCGTGGCCAAGGTGTTTAATGTCCTTTTAAACAGTATTTAAACTTGGACCATATGGGTGGATATAAGGCCTGTTTATTTGCATCTTTCATGGTGACTTACTCAGCCAGCCCTTCAAGCTGTGCGCAATTATATCATATACGCTTGCTAAAACCCAGTGTGCACGAGCACAACGTACAGGGCACACTACTCAGTGTAAGTCACTGGTATTTGTATCAGTTTCATTTCTCTGCTTTACGAAATAAGTTTCAGCTGTTTCTAAAAATAACAGTGTTTTTCTTTCTGAATGTCACATTCCTTCACAACAGATAGGTAGTAGAGATAGAACTTACATACAAGGGTGTGGCGCCTACACTACTGGTTAAATGATTTTATCTCATGGCAGCAAGTAAACTATAGAAACAGAGAGAAATTACACTTGTGCTAGATGGCAGAACTAGTAAATTGTGTTCTAGTCTATTAATATGATATCCCAGGATTCTTTGCTGACTTTTTCATCTAACTCTTACCCTTATTTCTATCTCCTTGAAACTGCGTTTTATTCTTCCTCTCTCGAACCCTCTATTTCTTCCCTAAAACCATGGAGACATGATCTTCAGGGCCACTGGGTAAAATAGAAAATGTTCTTGAGAATGCTACACAGGACTTTGATTCACTATTGCTTAGCCAAGTGTGCATGTTTGCCAGAAAGTCAAGACATGGAGAATTCATACAGAGCTATAATACGTCTCACACAGAAAGTACATTATAACTTTTAAGGAATAATATAAGTTTATATATACAGTTGTTCTCATAAGTTTACATACCCTGGCAGAATTTATGATTTCTTGGCCCCCAGGGATCAGTACTGGGCCCTATTCTTTTTAATATTATTATAAATGACTTGGAGCAAGGATTAAATAGCGACATCTCTATTTTTGCAGATGATACTAAGTTAAGTAAGGTCATTAGGTCAGAGCAGGATGAACTTTCGTTACAAAGGGATCTGCAAAAATTATAAGTATGGGCAAGTAAATGGAAAATGAGATTTAATACGGGAAAATGCAAAGTTCTACAGTTTGGAAGTAAAAATAAGCAGGCAACATATTTTTTAAATGGGACAAGACTTAGCTAAACAGAGGAGGAAAGGGATTTGGGAGTAGTAATAGATAACAAGCTAAAGATGGGTGCACAATGCAGAGCAGCGGCTTCAAAGACTAATAAGATACTAGCATGTATTAAAAGAGGAAAGCATAATTCTGTGACTATATAAAGCCCTGGTAAGACCTCACCTTGATTATGGAGTGCAATTCTGGGGACCGATCGCAAAAAAAGATATTGCATAACTAGAAAAAGTTCAGAGAAGAGCCACAAAGCTAATAAAAGAATTGGAGAATTCAACCTATGATTAGAAGCTAGCCAAACTGGGTCTGTTTTCCTTAGAAAAAAGGCGCTTGAGAGGTGACATGATTACTTTATATAAATATATTCAAGGCCCATATACAGAGATGGCAGAAGCTCTGTTTATTCCAAGAAAATTGTTTGTGACAAGAGGTCACAATTTAAGGTTGGAGGAAAGAAGATTTAATCTCCTGCAACGGAAAAGTTTTTTCACTGTAAGAGCAATAAAATTGTGGAACTCATTACCAAAGGAGGTAGTGAATGCCAATACCCTAGATACATTTAAAAATAGTCTGGATACATTTCTGTATATAAATAAAATTCATGGATATGATTGCTAGTATTAAATGGGTCACCTTTCAGTGAGGTTATTTAAGCTTAACTGGAGCTTTTTGTAAGTATTTTAGATTTGTATAGGTTGAACTCGATGGACTTCGGTCTTTTTTCAACCTTATCTACTATGTTACTATGTTACTATGTATTTTTCAGAGAATATGAATGATAAAACAAAAACTTTTCTTTCACTCATGGTTAGTGTTTGGCTGAAGCCATTTATTATCAATCAACTGTGTTTACTCTTTTTAAATCATAATGACAACAGAAATTACCCAAATGACCCTGATCAAAAGTTTACATACCCTGGTGATTTGGGCCTGATAACATGCACACAAGTTGACACAAAAGGGTTTGAATGGCTATTAAAGGTAACCATCCTCACCTGTGATCTGTTTTCTTGTAATTAGTGTGTGTGTATAAAAGGTCAATGAGTTTCTGGACTCCTGACAGACCCTTGCATCTTTCATCCAGTGCTGCACTGACGATTCTGGATTCTGAGTTATGGGGAAAGCAAAAGAATTGTCAAAGGATCTGCAGGAAAAGGTAGTTGAACGTATATAAAAAGAGATATAAAAAGATATCCAAGGAATTGAGAATGCAAATCAGCAGTGTTCAAACTCTAATAAAGAAGTGGAAAATGAGGGGTTCTGTTGAAACCAAACCACGGTCAGGTAGACCAACTAAAATTTCAGCCACTTCCAGGAAAATTGTTCAGGATGCAAAGACAAACCCACAAATAACTTCAGGTGAAATACAGGACATGTGGTGTGGCTGTTTCAAGATGCACAATAAGGAGGCACTTGAAGAAAGATGGGCTGCATGGTCGAATCCCCAGAAGAAAGCCATTACTACGTAAATGCCACAAAGTATCCCGCTTACAATACACCAAACAGCACAGAGACAAGCCTCAAACCTTCTGGCACAAAGTCATTTGGAGTGATGAGACAAAAATTTAGCTTTTTGGACACAACCATAAATGATACATTTGGAGAGGAGTCAACAAGGACTATGATGAAAGGTACACCATTCCTACTGTGAAACACAGAGGTGGATCGCTGATGTTTTGGGGATGTGTGAGCTACAAAGGCACAGGAAATTTGGTCAGAATTGATGGCAAGATGAATGCAGTATGTTATCAAACAGAACGCCTCATTTTCCACTTCTTGATTAGAGTTTCAACACTGCTGATTTGCATTCTCAATTCCTTGGATATCTTTTTATTTACCTTTCCTGATTTACACAGGTCAACTACCTTTTTCCCACAGATCCTTTGACAATTTTTTTTCTTTCCCCATGACTCAGAATACAGAAACGTCAGTGCAGCACTGGATGAAAGATGCAAGGGTCTGTCAGGAGTCCAGAATTTAATTGACCTTTTATACACAAACACTAATTACAAGCAAACAGATCACAGGTAAGGATGGTTACCTTTAATAGCCATTCAAACCCCTTTGTGTCAACTTGTGTGCATGTTATCAGGCCAAAATCACCAGGGTAGTTTCTGTTGTCATTATGATTTAAAAAGAGTAAACACAGTTGATTTGATAATAAATGGCTTCAGCCAAACACTAAACATGAGTGAAAGAAACGTTTTTGTGTTATCATTCATATTCTCTGAAAAATGGTCAATAAATCATAAATTCTGCCAGGGTATGTAAACTTATGAGCACAACTGTATATATCATGAATAAGAAAAACATCTAGAGAAAACTACTATTATAAAAGTGGAATGCACTTTAAAAGACTGATGGATTCATTCTACCAAACAGCCTCACTGAGGTTTAATGCTGGGTACAGGGTCAGTGCCCCACAGTGTTAGAGTTAGGGCTATGGCTAAGACTAGTGTTAGAGTTAGGGCTATGGCTAAGGCTAGTTTTAGAGTTAGGGCTATGGCTAAGGCTAGTGTTAGCGTTAGGGCTATGACTAAGGCTAGTGTTAGAGTTTGGGCTAAGGCTAAGGCTAGTGTTAGAGTTAGGGCTATGGCTAAGGCTAGTGTTAGAGTTAGGGTTATGGTTAAGGCTAGTGTTAGAGTTAGGGTTATGGCTAAGACTAGTGTTAGAGTTAGAGCTATTGCTAAGGCTAGTGTTAGAGTTAGGGCTATGGCTAAGGCTAGTGTTAGAATTAGGGCTATAGCTTAGACTAGTGTAGTGTTAGAGTTAGGGACTATGGTTAAGGCTAGTGTTAGAGTTAGAGCTATGGCTAAGGCTAATGTTAGAGTTAGGTATATGGCTAAGGCTAGTGTTAGAGTTAGGGCTATGGCTAAGGCTAGTGTTAGAATTAGGGCTATGGCTAAGGCTAGTATTAGAGTTAGGGCTATGGCTAAGGCTAGTGTTAGAGTTAAGATTATGGCTGAGGCAATTATGGCTAAGGCTAGTGTTAGATTTAGGGTTATGGCTAAGGCTATTATGGCTAAGGCTAGTGTTAGCTTTAGGGTTATGGCTAAGGCTAGTGTTAGAGTTAGGGCTATGGCTAGTGTTAGAGATAGGGCTATGGCTAAGGCTAGCATTAGAGTTAGGGCTATGTCTAAGGCTAGCATTAGAGTTAGGGCTATGGCTAAGGCTAGCATTAGCATTAACTGCTTATTGTGTTCTGTGCTAACGTTATTGCGCCACTTGTAATCTGGGCCAAGGTGTTTAATTTCCTTTTAAACAGTATTTAAACTTGGACCATATGGGTGGATATTAGGCCTGTTTATTTGTATCTTTCATGGTGATACAAATGCATTAGAAGACAGCCACTTGTTGCGTTCGTCTCTTTCTGGAGCCACATCTATTCTTGTGAAAGTTCAACACACTAGGACCTGGATTTGCAGCAGCCTTCCTATACATTTGTATCCTCACAAAGTATCTGAATGCACCTCCCTAGTGAATATCAGCTTACTTATGGGAAGTAATGGAAAACCAGCATCTGATATTAACAAGCCGACTCACTCAGTCAGCCCTTCAAGCTGTGCGCAATTATATCACATACGCTTGCTAAAACCCAGTGTGCATGAGCACAACATACAACAAACACTACTCAGTGTGAGTCACTGGTATTTGTATCAGTTTCATTTCTCTGCTTTACGAAATAAGTTTCAGCTGTTTGTCAAAATAACATTTAGTGTTTTTCTTTCTGATTGTCACATTCCTTCACAACACGTGTAGTAGAGATAGAACTTACATACAAGGGTGTGGAACCTACACTACTGGTTAAATGATTTTATCTCATGGCAGCAAGTAAACTATAGCAACAGAGAGAAATGACACTTGTGCTAGATGGCAGAACTAGTAAATTGTGTTCTAGTCTATTAATATGATATCCCAGGATTCTTTGCTGACTTTTTCATCTAATACTTACCCTTATTTCTATCTCCTTGGAACTGTGTTTTATCTTCTTCTCTTGAACCCTCTATTTCTTCCCTAATAACATGGAGACATGATCTTCAGGGCCACTGGGTAAAATAGAAAATTTTCTTGAGAATGCTACGCAGGACTTTGATTCACTATTGCTTATTAAGTGTGCATGTTTGCCATAAAGACAAGACATGGGGAATTCATACAGAGCTACAATACATCTCACACAGAAAGTACATTATAACTTTTAAGGAATAATATAAGTTAATATATACCATGAATAAGACAAACAGCTAGAGAAAACTACTGTTATAAAAGTGAAATGCACTTTAAAAGACTGATTGGATGTTTCTACCAAACAGCCTCACTGAGGTTTAATGCTGGGTACAGGGTCAGTGCCCCAAGATCTTCCTAAGTTAGGGCTAATTCTAAGGCTAGTGTTAGAGTTAGGGCTATGGCTATGGCTAGTGTTAGAGTTAGGGCTATGGTTAAGGCTAGAGTTAGAGTTGGGGCAATGGCTATGGCTAGTGTTAGAGTTAGGGCTATGGTTAAGGCTAGAGTTAGAGTTGGGGCAATGGCTATGGCTAGTGTTAGAGTTAGGGCTATGGTTAAGGCTAGAGTTAGAGTTGGGGCTATGGCTGAGGCTTGTGTTATAGTTAGGGTTAAATTTATTTTTAGGGTAAAAAATAAGGTTGGGGTTAGGCTTAAGGTTAAGGGTAAGAGATAGGTTTAGGAATAGAAGGTTTTTTTTCCAGCTCAAACAGCCCCATTGTTTCCTATGGGGGAATCGTGCACGAGCACGTTTTTTAAGCTGGCCGCGTCCGTAAGCACCGCTGGTATCGAGAGTTGCAGTTGCAGTAAATATGCTATACGCTCCTTTTTTGGAGCCTAACGCAGCCCTTCTGTGAACTCTAAATACCAGTGGTATTTAAAAGGTGCGGCCAGAAAAAAGCATGTGTAGCTAACGCACCCCTTTGGCCGCAAAACTCCAAATCTAGGCCTAGGTATTTTCCTAACTATTATGGGGACTTGCTGTAAAAGGTCAGTCTCTTTTACCAATTCTGTTGATGGCTTAATAAGTGCTATTACTATTATTATTTTCTTTTTGCATAGGGGGAAGTGACTATTATTATATCACTCAGCTCATAAACATCAAGATGATGTTTCTAAAAATAACAGTGTTATTTAGTGGGGATGATGGATCGAGAGAAGATTTTTTGAGGATAGGTGTGATTAGTGCATGAGGGATGAGGGAAATATAGCAGTACTGATGGATTAAAAATATGTGTGAGGATAAAAGTAAGAGTATTAGAGAGGGAGGGCAGTAGTTTTGAATGGATGGGAACAAGAAGACAGGTATTGAGGTGAGAGGAGGATATAAGGGCAGAAACTTCTTCCTCGGTAGCAGGAGCAAAAAAGCTGAATCTGTGGGTTTTGGACATCAGTGATCGGTTGAGGAGGTTGGAGATTGGTAGTGGGTTGAGAGATGATTTAATTTGTGATGGAATCTATTTTATTGGTGAAGTGGTTGGCAAATTCTTGTGCTGAGAAAGAAGTGGAAATAGGAGTTGGGGGTTGGAGGAGAAGGCTGTTAAAAGTGGAAAACAGGGGCCCGATCCGATATTGCAGCGTCGCCCGCAAAAGCCGGCGTTGCTGAAATTTGCGCTGGTTTGGTATCCTATATACGGCGTAACCTAGAAGTTACGCTCGTATATTTCTGCCGTCGCCCGTAGTTTTCTGGGCCATAGGCAGGTATTCCAAACCAGCGCAGTTTGGTATCCAATATACAGCGTAAGGACTTACGTGGCGAAAATGGAGAAATCTTACTCCCTTTTCACCTCGCCACAAAATGCAGCCGTAGTAAGCCTTACGCTGTCTATTGGAGCCCCGTAACTCCCTAAACTACCTGCTAAATAAACCTAACACCTAACGCATGCACAATGTCTATCTACCTGTCAACCGCGATCCCCCTGCCGCAATCCCTAATAAAGTGTTTAACCCCTAAACCGCCGCACACGGACCCCGCCGCCACCTACAATAAAAGTATAACCCCCTAATGTGATCCCCCTACACCGTCGCAAGCTACATTACATACCCCCTAATGTGAGCCCCTTACACCGCCGCCATCTACCTTACCTACCCCCTAAAGTGAGCCCCTACCCCGCCACCATCTATCTTACCTACCCCCTAAAGTGAGCCCCTACCCCGCCGCCATCTACCTTACCTACCCCCTAAAGTGAGCCCCTACCCCGCCGCCATCTATCTTACCTACCCCCTAAAGTGAGCCCGCTACCCCGCCGCCATCTATCTTACCTACCCCCTAAAGTGAGCCCTTACCCCACCACCATCTATCTTACCTACCCCCTAAAGTGAGCCCCCTACCCTGCCGCCATCTATCTTACCTACCCCCTAAAGTGAGCCCCTACCCCGCCGCCATCTATCTTACCTACCCCCTAAAGTGAGCCCCCTACCCCGCCGCCATCTATCTTACCTACCCCCTAAAGTGAGCCCCTACCCCGCCGCCATCTATCTTACCTACCCCCTAAAGTGAGCCCCCTACCCCGCCGCCATCTATCTTACCTACCCCCTAAAGTGAGCCCCTACCCCGCCGCCATCTACCTTACCTACCCCCTAAAGTGAGCCCCTACCCCGCCGCCATCTATCTTACCTACCCCCTAAAGTGAGCCCCCTACCCCGCCGCCATCTATTTTAATAATATTAACCCCTAATTAAATCCCCCTACACCGCCGCCAGATATATTAACTATATTAACCCTAATTATATTAGGGTTAATATAGTTAATATAGTTATTATATTATATATATTAACTATATTAACCCTAATTATATTAGGGTTAATATAGTTAATATCGCTATTATATATATATTAAGTATAATAACCCTATCTAACTCTAACATCCCTAACTAAATTCTTATTAAAATTAAATCTAATTAATTTTAATATTATTAATTAAAATATTCCTATTTAAATTTAAATACTGAACCAATCAGCCAATTGGATTGAACTTGAATCTGATTGGCTGATTCCATCAGCCAATCAGATTTTTCTACCTTAATTCCGATTGGCTGATAGAATCCTATCAGCCAATCGGAATTCGACGGACGCCATCTTGGATGACGTCATTTAAAGGTACCTCATTCGTCGGGAAGTCGTCGTGTCGGATGGATGCTCCGCGGCGGAGGAGCGAAGAAAGAAGATTGAAGATGCCGCTTTGCTTGAAGACATCGCCGGATGGAAGAAGACATCGCCGGATGGAAGAAGACTTCACTGCCGCTTGATTGAAATATCGCCCGGATGGAAGAAGACTTCGCTGCCGCTTGATTGGACATCGCCCGGATCGGATGAAGAGTTCGGCCCGGCTGGGTGAAGACAAGGTAGGGAGATCTTCAGGGGGGTAGTGTTAGGTTTTTTTAAGGGGGGTTTGGGTGGGTTTAGAATAGGGGTATGTGGGTGGTGGGTTGTAATGTTGGGGGGTGGTATTGTGTTTTTCTTTTACAGGCAAAAGAGCAGAATTCTTTGGGGCATGCCCCGCAAAAGGCCCTTTTAAGGGCTGGTAAGGTAAAAGAGCTTTGAACTTTTTTAATTTAGAATAGGGTAGGGAATTTTTTTTTATTTTGGGGGGCTTTATTGTTTTATTAGGGGCTTAGAATAGGTGTAATTACCTTAAAAATCTTGTAATCTTTTTTTTATTTTTTGTAATTTAGTGTTTGTTTTTGTAATTTAGTTTAGATTATTTTATTGTATTTTAGTTTAGATATTTGTAGTTTATTTAATTTATTGATAGTGTAGGTGTATTTGTAACTTAGGTTAGGATTTATTTTACAGGTAAATTGGTAATTATTTTAACTAGGTAGCTATTAAATAGTTATTAACTATTTAATAGCTATTGTACCTAGTTAAAATAAATACCAAGTTACCTGTAAAATAAATATAAACCCTAAAATAGCTACAATGTAATTATTAATTATATTGTAGCTATCTTAGGGTTTATTTTATAGGTAAGTATTTAGATTTAAATAGGAAAATTTTAATTAATAATATTAATATTAATTAGATTTATTTTAATAAGAATTTAGTTAGGGATGTTAGAGTTAGATAGGGTTATTATACTTAATATATATATAATATAATAACGATATTAACTATATTAACCCTAATATAATTAGGGTTAATATAGTTAATATAGCTGGCGGTGGTGTATGGGGATTAAATTAGGGGTTAATATTTTTAAAATAGATGGCGGCGGTCTAAGGGGGATTAAATTAGGGGTTAATATTTTTAAAATAGATGCCAGCGGGGTAGGGGGCTCACTTTAGGGGGTAGGTAAGATAGATGGCAGCAGGGTAGGGAGCTCACTTTAGGGGGTAGGTAAGATAGATGGCGGCAGGGTAGGGGGCTCACTTTAGGGGGTAGGTAAGATAGATGGCGGCGGGGTAGGGGGCTCACTTTAGGGGGTAGGTAAGATAGATGGCGGCGGGGTAGGGGGCTCACTTTAGGGGGTAGGTAAGATAGATGGCGGCGGGGTAGGGCTCACATTAGGGGGTTATAGATTTAATATAGCTGGCGGCGGGGTCCGGGAGCGGCGGTTTAGGGGTTAATAACTTTATTAGGTGGCGGCGGGGTCTGGGAGCGGCGGTTTAGGGGTTAATATATATTTTATTGTTAGGATAGTGAGGGGAGATAGCGGATAGAGGGTTAGACGTGTGAGAGAGAGGAGGAGAGAGCAAAAGAGAGGGGAGAGAGAGCAAAAGAGAGAGGAAAGAGCAAAAGAGAGGGGAAAGAGCAAAAGAGAGGGGAAAGAGCAAAAGAGAGGGGAGAGAGAGCAAAAGAGAGGGGAGAGAGCAAAAGAGAGGGAAGAGAGAGCAAAAAGAGGGGGGAGAGAGAGCAAAAGAGAGGGGAGAGAGAAAAATAGAGGGGGGAAAGAGAGAGAGCAAAAGAGAGGAGGCGAGAGAGAGAGCAAAAGAGAAGGGTAGAGAAAGCAAAAGAGAGGGGGGAGAGAGAAAGCAAAAGAGAGGAGCGAGAGAGAGAGAGCAAAAGAGGGGGAGAGAGTGCACAAAAGAGAGGGGGAGAGAGAGCAAAAGAGAGGGGGGAGAGAGCACAAAAGAAAGGGGGAGAGAGAGCAAAAGAAAGGGGGAGAGAGAGAGAGGGAGGAGAGAGAGAGAGGGGGGAGAGAGAGAGGGGGTAGAGAGAGCAAAAGAGAGGGGGAGAGAGAAAGCAAAAGAGGGGAAGAAAGAGCAAAAGAGATGGGGGAGAGAGAGGGGGGAGAGAGAGAGAGAGTGGGGAGAGAGAGTGGGGAGAGAGAGAGAGGGGGAGAGAGAGAGAGAGGCTGAGAGCAAAAGAGAGAGGGAAGAGAGAAAGGGAGAGAGAGTTGGGTGAGATAGAGCAAAAGAGAAGGGGGAGAGAGAGCAAAAGAGAGGGGGAGAGAGAGCAAAAGAGAGGGGGAGTGAGAGAGCAAAAGAGAGGGGGGAGAGAGAAAGCAAAAGAGAGGGGTGAGAGAGCAAAAGAGAGGGGGGAGAGAGATCAAAAGAGAGGGACGAGAGAGAGAGAGAAAAAGAGGGGGAGAGAGAGAGCACAAAAGAGAGAGGGGAGAGACAGCAAAAGAGAGGGGGAGAGAGAGAAAAAGGGGGGGAGATAGAGATGGGGATAGAGAGAGCAAAAGAGTGGGGGAGAGAGAGAGTAAAAGAGAGGGGGAGAGAGAGGGAGCAATAGAGGGGGAGAGAGAGCAAAAGAGAGGGGGAGAGAGAGAGAGAAAGAGGGGGAGAGAGAGAGGGGGGAGAGAGAAAGGTGGGGAGAGCAAAAGAGAGGGGGAGAGAGAGAGGGGGGAGAAAGAGCAAAAGAGAGGGGGAGAGAGAGAGAGCAAAAGAGAGGGGGGAAGAGAGCAAAAGAGATGGGGGAGAGAGAAAGAGGGTGAGAGAAAGAGAGGGGAGAGAGCAAAAGAGAGGGGGTTGAGAGAAGAGGAGAGTTGGGAGAGATAGGGCAAAAGAGAGGAGGGAGAGAGAGCAAACGAGAGGGAGAGGGAGCAAAAGAAAGGGGTGAGAGAGCAAAAGAGAGGGGGGAGAGAGATCAAAAGAGAGGGGTGAGAGAGAGAGAGAGAGAGAGAGAGAGAGAGAGTGCAAAAGAGAGGAGGAGAGAGTGCAAAAGAGAGGAGGAGAGAGAGCAAAAGAGAGGAGGAGAGAGAGAAAGAGGGGGGAGAGAGAGAGGGGGAGAGAGAGAGAGAGCAAAAGAGTGGGGGAGAGAGAGGGAGCAAAAGAGGGGGAGAGAGAGCAAAAGAGAGGGGGAGAGAGAGAGAGAGAGAGAGAGAGAGAGAGGGGGAGAGAGAGAGAGGGGGGAGAGAGAAAGGTGGGGAGAGCAAAAGAGAGGGGGGGAGAGAGGGGCGAGAAAGAGCAAAAGAGAGGGGGGCAAAAGAGCAAAAGAGAGGGGGAGAGAGAGAGCAAAAGAGAGGGGCAGAGAGAGCAAAAGAGAGTGGGGAGAGAGAGCAAAAGAGAGGGGGAGAGAGAGAGAGCACAAAAGAGAGGGGGAAAGAGAGCGCAAAAGGGAGGGGGGAGAGAGAGCACAAAAGAGAGGGGGGAGACAGAGCGCAAAAGAGAGGGGAGAGAGAGAGAGCAAAAGAGGGGGGCGAGAGGGAGCAAAAGAGAGGGGAAAGAGCAAAAGAAAGGAGAGAGAGAGAGCAAAAGAGAGGGGGGAGATAGAGAGCAAAATAGAGGGGGGAGAAATTGAGCAAAAGAGAGGGGGGAGAGAGAGCGTAAAAGAGAGGGGGAGAGAGCGCAAAAGAGAGGGGGAGAGAGCGTAAAAGAGAGGGGGATGAGAAAGCAAAAGAGAGGGGGGGGAGAGAGAGCAAGGGGTGGGACCGCTGTACTACAAAAAATGGCCCGTGTGAACAGGCTTTAGGACTAGTAGATATATATTTTACCAAAAAAAATCAGATATAAATATAAATATTTATTTAAGAATAAATAGAACATATTTTTCTACGTGAAGAACATTGGAATATGAAATATTAATAATTCATGTCGGCTTCGATGACAAGGATCAGGAGTTCACAGCTGCCAATCAAGTCAGAGGAACCTTTATCTATACAATATAAAATAATGTGTTGACTTGTTGACATAATTAATTTCACTTGATAAAGAAATATATTTTCACCATTGTTTACCACATCAGTGTATAATCAGGTGTGCCCTGAGTTTAATCATAACATATAATGTTATATGCATGACCAGAACATCATTAGATTTATGTATAAAACAATAAGACATTCAACTGATTTAACTCTTTTGATAAATAATGAATAACGTTTATAATAGTAAGATGGAAGCATATATGGCAAGGTGCTGGCTTATCAGTATAGTATAAGCCTTCCCTGTTTGCTGGAAAGACTCCAGGTCCAGAACAGGTCTGCTCACTTGGCTGGACCTAGATCAATACAAAGAAAAAGCTCAAATAAAGTTACCTTTATAAAACATTATATCACTCGTGTATAACCAATTATGCGATTTACTTAAAGGATTCCAAAACTTTTTTTTGTGTGCACTACCAAATCACACATTTCATATAACAATCAATAATATATAAGAAATCACCTACTTTTACACTCTAACAAAGCTGCTCTACATAATAAAATATACTTTTAATTTTCGCTGATTACGTCACCCAATCTAACCCTCAAATATGGGCCGTTCAAGATGAAGAGCAATCTCCAATCTGTTGCAGATTTTCTGCATATCATTATGTGACGATTTTGTCACCCTGCGCATGCCTTGAGTGATTGTGAAACTTGCACATGCGCATATCCCGTCCCTGATATAGCGGGTCTGCTGGTTTGCATTGAGAGACACTGTGAGTGACATAAAGGATGAAGCTCGCGCATGCGGATTGCAGCAATTTTTCCGCTATCTTCAAACCTGGGTTATCCACCAGGATTGGACTACAAAAATGCATACCCGGTGGTGGGTTTGGAAATCACTCAATTTTAAGAAGAAGATTACTACTAAATGGTAAAAATTGGAAGCTGAATGTATAATACAATATACAATAATATTTATTAATTTTGCGATAGTGACAACTTTTTTGGGAGGTTTAGTGTCCCTTTAAAGCAGGCTAAGTTTACATTATGTATATATTTACACTTTAAGAATATTTTTTTGGAATTAACTAACTGAATGACAGAACTCAGAGAATACTTCCAAATGACAGATGAAGGGTGAGTGCCAACTTTTGAGCTGGAAACAGAGAGGCAGAAAGTGGGAAAAAAAGAATTATGTTTAAAAGGACCACAAGACTTCTAAGTTACCTCCCCAGTTAGGAATTATTCAAAACTACTTATGATCATGGACAGACATTGGAGTCATAAATTAAGTTTATATCAGAAAGCTCTCAATATGGATGTGAGCTAACCACAACTGATGTTACTGGCAATTACTATAATACTGGTGGGATATGGCTGATCTGCTAGATGGCAATTAATGGAATGGCTTTGTGTGCTGGAAAATTATTAGAATGAAAAATAATTAATATTTAACAAACAAAAAAAGAAAATGGAGGGGAGGAAGACAAACAGTGATGTAAGTCCACTTGAAGGAATTAGGAAAACTACTACAAAGAGACAGGTAAAGGGAAGAAAATAAATGAAATATAAGAGTGAATTTTATTTTTTTAGGATATTCTTTTTTTTTATATACTATAAATTCCACTATTTCAAGCCAAGATTATATCAACCTCCCTGAGCAATGCGCTGGACAGGAGGAGTTAAATATACAATCTAGCTACGCAAGTTGCGCAGTACTACGCAACGTGCATAGGGAGACTGTAATTTAACTCCTCCGTCAGTTTTCACTGATGTCCAGCCAGGCAATGTAGGGAGTTGTGGCGCGACGAGGGTGACACCATCAGAGAAGATGAATTCCTGCTTGATGGTGTCAGGGACCACCAACATCTTCTCGTGGACCACTGGTTGGCGACCGCTGCTTTAAAGGGATAGGAAACCCAAAAAACATTCTTTTGTGATTCAGATAGAACATACAATTTTAAAACAAGTTTCCAATTTATTTCTATGATCAAATTTGCTTTGTTCACATGATATTCTGTGTTGAAGAGATACCTAGGTAGGCATCTGGAGCACTAAATGGCCGGAAATAGTGCTGCCATCTAGTGCTCTTGCAAATGTCTTAAAGGGACAGTCTACGCCAGAATTTTTTTTGTTTAAAAATATAGATAATCCCTTTATTACCCATTCCCCAGTTTTGCATAACCAACACTGTTATATTAATATACTTTTTACCTCTGTGATTTCCTTGTATCTAAGCTCCTGCAGACAGCCCCCTGATCACATGATATTTTATTTATTATCTATTGACTTGCATTTTAGCCAATTAGTGCCGTGTCTGCCACAATTCACAAGCGTGATCATAATGCTATCTATATGGTTTACATGAACTAGCTCTCCCTTGTTGTGAAAAGCAAATAAAAAAGCATGTGACAAGAGGCGGCCTTCAAGGGTTTAGAAATTATCATATGAGCCTTCCTAGGCTTAGCTTTCAAACATATGGCTAGATTTAGAGTTCTGCGGCCAAAGGGGTGCGTTAGCTACGCGTGCTTTTTTTCCCCCGCACCTTTTAAATACTGCTGGTATTTAGAGTTCACAGAAGGGCTGCGTTAGGCTCCAAAAAAGGGAGCGTAGAGCATATTTAACGCCACTGCAACTCTCGATACCAGCGGTGCTTACGGACGCGGCCAGCTTAAAAAATGTGCTCGTGCACGATTCCCCCATAGAAAACAATGGGGCTGTTTGAGCTGAAAAAAAACCTAACACCTGCAAAAAAGCAGCGTTCAGCTCCTAACGCAGCCCCATTGTTTCCTATGCGGAAACACTTCCTAAGTCTGCACCTAACACCCTAACATGTACCCGAGTCTAAACACCCCTAACGTTACACTTATTAACCCCTAATCTGCCGCCCCCGCTATCGCTGACCCCTGCATTTTATTATTAACCCCTAATCTGCTGCTCCGTACACCACCGCAAGCTACATTATAGCTATGTACCCCTAATCTGCTGCCCCTAACACCGCCGACCCCTATATTATATTTATTAACCCCTAATCTGCCGCCCCCAACGTCGCCTCCACCTACCTACAATAATTAACCCCTAATCTGCTGACCGGATCTCACCGCTACTATAATAAATGTATTAACCCCTAAAGCTAAGTCTAACCCTAACACTAACTTAAATATAATTTAAATCTAACAAAATAAATTAACTCTTATTAAATAAATTATTCCTATTTAAAACTAAATACTTACCTGTAAAATAAACCCTAATATAGCTACAATATAAATTTTAATTATATTGTAGCTATTTTAGGATTAATATTTATTTTACAGGCAACTTTGTAATTATTTTAACCAGGTACAATAGCTATTAAATAGTTAATAACTATTTAATATTTACCTAGTTAAAATAATTACAAAATTACCTGTAAAATAAATCCTAACCTAAGTTACAATTAAACCTAACACTACACTATCAATAAATAAATTAAATAAAATACCTACAATTACCTACAATTAAACCTAACACTACACTATCAATAAATTAATTAAATACAATACCTACAAATAAATACATTTAAATAAACTAACTAAAGTACAAAAAATAAAAAAGAACTAAATTACAAAAAATAAAAATATATTTACAAACATTAGAAAAATATTACAACAATTTTAAACTAATTACACCTACTCTAAGCCCCCTAATAAAATAACAAAGACCCCCCAAAATAAAAAAATGCCCTACCCTATTCTAAATTTAAAAAGTTCAAAGCTCTTTTACCTTACCAGCCCTGAAAAGGGCCATTTGCGGGGCATGCCCCAAAGAATTCAGCTCTTTTGCCTGTAAAAAAAAACATACAATACCCCCCCCAACATTACAACCCACCACCCACATACCCCTAATCTAACCCAAACCCCCCTTAAATAAACCTAACACTAAGCCCCTGAAGATCTTCCTACCTTATCTTCACCATGCCAGGTTCACCGATCCGTCCTCCGAAGTCTTGATCCAAGCCTCCGAAATCTTCATCCAAGCCCAAGCGGGAGCTGGCGATCCATAATCCGGCTGAAGTCTTCTACCAAGCGGGTGAAGAGGTCCAGAAGAGGCTCCAAAGTCTTCATCCTATCCGGGAAGAAGAGGAGATCCGGACCGGCAACCATCTTGATCCAAGCGGCATCTTCTATCTTCATCCGATGACGAACGGCTCCATCTTGAAGACCTTCAGCGCGGATCCATCTTCTTCTTCCGACGTCCAACTGAAGAATGAAGGTTCCTTTAAGGGACGTCATCCAAGATGGCGTCCCTCGAATTCCGATTGGCTGATAGGATTCTATCAGCCAATCGGAATTAAGGTAGGACAATTCTGATTGGCTGATGGAATCAGCCAATCAGATTCAAGTTCAATCCGATTGGCTGATTGGATCAGCCAATCAGATTGAGCTTGCATTCTATTGGCTGATCGGAACAGCCAATAGAATGCGATCTCAATCTGATTGGCTGATCGGATCAGCCAATCGGATTGAACTTGATTCTGATTGGCTGATTCCATCAGCCAATCAGAATTTTCTTACCTTAATTCCGATTGGCTGATAGAATCCTATCAGCCAATCAGAATTCGAGGGACGCCATCTTGGATGACGTCCCTTAAAGGAGCCTTCATTCTTCAGTTGGACGTCGGAAGAAGAGGATAGATCCGCGCTGGAGGTCTTCAAGATGGAGCCGTTCGTCATCGGATGAAGATAGAAGATGCCGCTTGGATCAAGATGGTTGCCGGTCCGGATCTCCTCTTCTTCCCGGATAGGATGAAGACTTTGGAGCCTCTTCTGGACCTCTTCAGCCGACGCTTGATAGAAGACTTCAGCCGGATTATGGATCGCCAGCCCCTGCTTGGGCTTGGATGAAGACTTCGGAGGCTTGGATCAAGACTTCGGAGGACGGATCGGTGAACCTGGCATGGTGAAGATAAGGTAGGAAGATCTTCAGGGGCTTAGTGTTAGGTTTATTTAAGGGGGGTTTGGGTTAGATTAGGGGTATGTGGGTGGTGGGTTGTAATGTTGGGGGGGGTATTGTATGTTTTTTTTTACAGGCAAAAGAGCTGAATTCTTTGGGGCATGCCCCGCAAATGGCCCTTTTCAGGGCTGGTAAGGTAAAAGAGCTT
This sequence comes from Bombina bombina, assembly GCF_027579735.1. Taxonomy (NCBI): domain Eukaryota; kingdom Metazoa; phylum Chordata; class Amphibia; order Anura; family Bombinatoridae; genus Bombina; species Bombina bombina. Next base: position 40,055,531 of record NC_069506.1, read on the forward strand.
TAAACTTTTTTAATTTAGAATAGGGTAGGGCATTTTTTTATTTTGGGGGTGTTTGTTATTTTATTAGGGGGCTTAGAGTAGGTGTAATTAGTTTAAAATTGTTGTAATATTTTTCTAATGTTTGTAAATATTTTTTTATTTTTTGTAACTTAGTTCTTTTTTATTTTTTGTACTTTAGTTAGTTTATTTAATTGTAGTTATTTGTAGGTATTGTATTTAATTAATTGATTGATAGTGTAGTGTTAGGTTTAATTGTAACTTAGGTTAGGATTTATTTTACAGGTAATTTTGTAATTATTTTAACTATTTTAGCTATTAAATAGTTCTTAACTATTTAATAGCTATTGTACCTGGTTAAAATAAATACAAAGTTGCCTGTAAAATAAATATTAATCCTAAAATAGCTATAATATAATTATAATTTATATTGTAGCTATATTAGGGTTTATTTTACAGGTAAGTATTTAGCTTTAAATAGGAATAATTTATTTAATAAGAGTTAATTTATTTTGTTAGATTTAAATTATATTTAACTTAGGGGGGGTGTTAGTGTTAGGGTTAGACTTAGCTTTAGGGGTTAATCCATTTATTAGAGTAGCGGCGAGATTCGGTCGGCAGATTAAGGGTTAATAATTGAAGTTAGGTGTCGGCGATGTTAGGGAGGGCAGATTAGGGGTTAATACTATTTATTATAGGGTTATTGAGGCGGGAGTGAGGCGGATTAGGGGTTAATAACTTTATTATAATAGCGGCGCGGTCCGGTCGGCAGATTAGGGGTTAATAAGTGTAGGCAGGTGGAGGCGACGTTGAGGGGGGCAGATTAGGGGTTAATAAATATAATATAGGGGTCGGCGGTGTTAGGGGCAGCAGATTAGGGGTACATAAGTATAACGTAGCTTGCGGCGGCGTGCGGACGGCAGATTAGGGGTTAAAAAATGTAATTAGAGTGGCGGCGATGTGGGGGGACCTCGGTTTAGGGGTACATAGGTAGTTTATGGGTGTTAGTGTACTTTAGAGCACAGTAGTTAAGAGCTTTATAAACCGGCGTTAGCCCAGAAAGCTCTTAACTACTGACTTTTTTCTGCGGCTGGAGTTTTGTCGTTAGATTTCTAGCGCTCACTTCAGCCAAGACTCTAAATACCGGCGTTAGAAAGATCCCATTGAAAAGATAGGATACGCAAATGGCGTAGGGGGATCTGCGGTATGGAAAAGTCGCGGCTGCAAAGTGAGCATTAGACCCTTTCCTGACTGACTCCAAATACCAGAGGGCGGTAAAAACCAGCGTTAGGAGCCTCTAACGCTGGTTTTGACGGCTACCGCCCAACTCTAAATCTAGCCATAAGAATACCAAGAGAACAAAGCAAAATTGGTGATAAAAGTACATTGGAAAGTTTTTTAAAAATTACATGCCCTATCTAAATCATGAAAGTTTTTTTTTTACTTGACTGTCCTTTAATATACTTTTTACCTCTGTAATTACCTTGTATCTAAGCTTCTGCAGACGGTGGCGTAACTACTAGGGATAACAAATACCAAAGTATCACAAAAGGAAAATGAATGGAATAAATGTGATCAAAAGAAAAAAGCCCCAAAAAAAAAAGGAGTGAATAAATATACGTGGTGCCACTCACGTATAATCAACCTAAATAAATAAAGTTCATATAAGGATATGTGTACTTTTCCCGGCACTCTTCAATCTTCTGTGTGGTCTCTCTTGATCCTCATAAAAAAGAAGAAATATGCCACATAGCGTAATTCTGTAATATTGTTGCAATAAGAAACTTGTGTCTGTGCAAATGGTTACTCACATGCGGTAGAGCTATAGCCTAGCTCAGGTAGAAGCGCACACCCTCTTTTATACTGTTGGGTAAAACAGATTCTTGTTCTTGTCGTTCAGATAAATGAATTTATTAAAACATCATAAAATATATATATAAAATAGCGTCACCAGACCTGCTAACAACACCTTCTATAATAAGTATAGGCAATACAGTGTAGTAATTGCTCAATATGAGCTTAACAGAGTACTAGAAACCGTGGTAAGGAGTGTAGAAACTGAACCACACAACCTCCCCCAGAAAAACCAGTAACTGTTGCTCTCCTTATTGGTGTGCAGGTATTTAGGAAGGCGCCAAGGAACAAACAGTCCAACGTACGTTTCGCATTAAGCTTTATCAAGGATGGTCCTTGATAAAGCTTAATGCGAAACGTACGTTGGACTGTTTGTTCCTTGGCGCCTTCCTAAATACCTGCACACCAATAAGGAGAGCAACAGTTACTGGTTTTTCTGGGGGAGGTTGTGTGGTTCAGTTTCTACACTCCTTACCACGGTTTCTAGTACTCTGTTAAGCTCATATTGAGCAATTACTACACTGTATTGCCTATACTTATTATAGAAGGTGTTGTTAGCAGGTCTGGTGACGCTATTTTATATATATATTTTATGATGTTTTAATAAATTCATTTATCTGAACGACAAGAACAAGAATCTGTTTTACCCAACAGTATAAAAGAGGGTGTGCGCTTCTACCTGAGCTAGGCTATAGCTCTACCGCATGTGAGTAACCATTTGCACAGACACAAGTTTCTTATCGTAACTACTAGGGATGCAGAGGTCGTGACTGCGACCATGCCCTGAAGGCCCCCTCCCTCAGGGGGACCCAGCTGCCTTCAGCACAAACTTAGCTTTAGATCTCATTGGCGGTTTTGGCCTTTACATTGGCTCCTGACTGCATGTGTAGTCTCTGCAAAGGCAAAAAAATTCCTGAGCTCCCATAAATATGTTGATGGTTCAGCTCTTAACTAATTGAATGCCTTCTCAGGATTTCCCATTAACTCTCTGCACTCTGACATCACCGAGGACGCAGTAACTATCCATTGTGGCACTAGGGAGAACTTAACCCTGTGAAAGTCACAAGGCTTCAATTCTCAGTGAGTTTTAAAATGGTAAAGTGTTAAAAAGTTGTTACTAATGAATTAATTAGCCTCATTTTTACTGGAATTTCCTTTGTTTTAGTTTTATATTGCCCTATACATTCAGTGCCTTCAAAACTGTACTTGCTCATATAAATCTTTATGACACTGAATTTAGTCTCTTCTTATGGCTAGATCTATTTTTATTCAGAATCTTGTCTTTCTTGTAGTTTTCAGAAACTATTGGTGTACATTTATAAGAATTACCCACTTGATGATGCTTTGGTATTATAGAACTTAAGATGACCAGGGATCCCTATTATCTATTTACTCTTGATATACAGTATCTTTATAGCTATGTCATCTATACCTATATATCCCAAGAGTAAATAGATACTAGGGATTGCTGGTCTGCTTATGATGGTATTGTGTAAAATCTAACTTGCACAGCCATATGTGTGTGTGTGTATATATATATATACTGTATGTATGTGTATATATATATATATATATATATATATATATATATATATATGTGTGTGTGTATATATATATACTGTATGTATGTGTATATATATGTGTGTGTGTATGTATGTATATATATATATATATGTATATATGTGTGTATGTGTGTATATACATAGAAACATAGAATTTGACGGTAGATAAGAACCAAAAAGGCCCATCAAGTCTACCAATATTACATGTTACTTTTCCTTAGGATAGCCTTATACATGTCCCAGGCATTTTTGAATTCCTTTTACAGTCATTGAGGCCCATTTATCAAGCTCCGTACAGAGCTTGAGGGCCCGTGTTTCTGGCGAGTCTTCAGACTTGCCAGAAACAGCAGTTATGGAGCAGCGATGTCTGTCGGACCTGATCCGCACTGTCGGATCAGGTCCGACAGACATTTGATAATTCGGCCTCTTTGTGTGTGTTTACCACCTCAAATGGAAGTCTATTCCACGAATCCACCACCATTTCTGTAAAAAAATGCTTCTTCAAATTTCTCCTGAATCTGCTACCCTCTAACTTTAGATTGTGACCCCTTGTTTTGGCATATAGAAACATACACCTAGATTTAGAGTTCTGCGTTAGCCGTCCAAACCAGCGTTAGGGGGCCCTAACGCTGGTTTTTACCACCCGCTGGTATTTAGAGTCAGTCATGAAAGGGTCTAACGCTCACTTTCCAGCCGCGACTTTTCCATACCGCAGATCCCCCTACGCCAATTGCGTATCCTATCTTTTCAATGGGATCTTTCTAATGCTGGTATTTAGAGTCTTGGCTGAAGTGAGCGTTAGAAATCTAACGACAAGACTCCAGCCGCAGAGAAAAGCCAGGAGTTAAGTGCTTTCTGGGCTAACGCCGGTTCATAAAGCTCTTAACTACTGTGCTCTAAAGTACACTAACACCCATAAACTACCTATGTACCCCTAAACCGAGGCCCCCCCACATCGCCGCCACTCTATTAAATTTTTTTAACCCCTAATCTGCCGACCGCACACCGCCGCCACCTACATTATCCCTATGTACCCCTAATCTGCTGCCCCTAACATCGCCGACCCCTACATAATATTTATTAACCCCTAATCTCCCCCCCCCAACGTTGCCGCTACCTACCTACAATTATTAACCCCTAATCTGCCGATCGGACCTCACCGCTACTATAATAAAGTTATTAACCCCTAATCCGCCTCACTCCCGCCTCAAAAACCCTATAATAAATAGTATTAACCCCTAATCTGCCCTTCCTAACATCACCGACACCTAACTTCAAGTATTAACCCCTTATCTGCCGACCGGACCTCGCTGCTACTCTAATAAATGTATTAACCCCTAAAGCTAAGTCTAACCTTAACACTAACACCCCCCTAAATTAAATATAATTTTAATCTAACGAAATAAAATAAATCTTATTAAATAAATTATTCCTATTTAAAGCTAAATACTTACCTGTAAAATAAATCCTAATATAGCTACAATATAAATAATAATTATATTGTAGCTATTTTAGGATTAATATTTATTTTACAGGCAACTTTGTATTTATTTTAACCAGGTACAATAGCTATTAAATAGTTAATAACTATTTAATAGTTACCTAGTTAAAATAATTACAAAATTACCTGTAAAATAAATCCTAACCTAAGTTACAATTAAACCTAACACTACACTATCAATAAATTAATTAAATAAACTACCTACAATTATCTACAATTATATCAACTAAACTAAATTACAAAAACAAACACTAAATTACAAAAAATAAAAAAGATTACAAGAATTTTAAACAAATTACACCTACTCTAAGCCCCCTAAAAAAATAACAAAGCCCCCCAAAATAAAAAAATGCCCTACCCTATTCTAAAATTAAAATTGTAAAGCTCTTTTACCTTACCAGCCCTTAAAAGGGCCTTTTACGGGGCATGCCCCAAAGAAAACAGCTCTTTTGCCTGTAAAAAAAAACATAACGCTCACTTCAGCCAATTTATTTAATAAGATTTATTTTATTTCGTTAGATTAAAATTATATTTAACTTAGAGGGTGTTAGTGTTAGGGTTAGACTTAGCTTTAGGGGTTATTAGAGTAGCGGAGAGGTCCGGTCGGCAGATTAGGGGTTAATAATTGTAGGTAGGTGGCGGCGATGTTGGGGGCGGCAGATTAGGGGTTAATAAATATAATATAGGGGTCGGCGGTGTTAGGGGCAGCATATTAGGGGTACATAGGGATAACGTAGGTTGCGGCGGTGTACGGAGCGGCAGATTAGAGGTTAAAAATAATATGCAGGGGTCAGCGATAGCGGGGTCGGCATATTAGGGGTTAATAAGTGTAAGGTTAGGGGTGTTTAGACTCGGGGTTCATGTTAGGGTGTTAGGTGCAGACATAGGAAGTGTTTCCCCATAGGAAACAATGGGGCTGCGTTAGGAGCTGTACGCTGCTTTTTTGCTGGTGTTAGGTTTTTTTTTCAGCTCAAACTGCCCCATTGTTTCCTATGGGGGAATCGTGCACGAGCACGTTTTTGAAGCTGGCCGCGTCCGTAAGCACCGCTGGTATTTAGAGTTGAAGTGGCGGTAAATTATGCTCTACGCTCCCTTTTTTGAGCCTAACGCAGCCCTTCTGTGAACTCTAAATACCAGCGGTATTTAAAAGGTGCGGGGGGAAAAAAGCATGCGTAGCTAACGCACCCCTTTGGCCGCAGAACTCTAAATCTAGGCGATATATATTTATATATATATATATATATATATATATATATATATAGATATAAATCCAGAAAGAAGCAGGCACTCTCCGTTTAACATTTCAGTATTTTACTTGATAGTGACGTTTCGGGGTTTCACCCCCGTCCTCAGACTTACAGCAAATGTGAAAATAAACAGTGGCATATATATACCCCACCCCACACCAATTACTAAATGCATTTACATAATCAAACAATTAACTTAGTGTAATACAGTCACCTCAACTTCCCCATTGTATCTCGGCTTGCAGCGGTGCATACCCGGCGCTTGCAATACGTCATCTGCAGGAGACGCCACGCTCTATTGGGTCACACCCCCGGAAGCCGCCAACCAACTACCAGCGCCAACCACAGCAAATACTCGTCATCTTAGACGTAGTTTGTGGCTGGAGGCGCAACTGCGTGATCGTGTCATTATTTTCTGTGCTACACAAAAAAGCGTGATAAGCCCTGTGAAACCATAAAGTGACAGCCTGTAAATAAAATAAAAAGAGAAAGTGACAGTATGTTATTTACACGTTAAAAAACAACAGCAACATATATCCCCATTGATAATATGATTATGTTTATGTCAGTATACATGTTCAATAACCTCTCAGTATATCTAGCTCTTAATATCAATAAGATAAATCTAGGCACGGGGATGACCATAAGAATGAACCTAATGATGTAACCTATTAGTCATTAAATATATTATCACCTAAACAGTAGTAAAGCTAGAATTAACTCTAGGGGCACCCTATTTTGTTAAATGAAATAAGAGAATTAAGAGAAATAATCAAAAGAAGCACTGCCAGTCCAGCTTCACATTCAAGCCTTTAGGGGTAAGGGTGTCCAATTCATATGTCCATCTAGATTCTTTTTGCAATAAGATGTTACCCTGTCTCCCCCTCTTCGTAGGGCAGGGACATGATCTATTAGTGTATATCTCAGATCACACACATTATGTCCACTCTCAAGGAAGTGGCGAGCCACCGGCTGATCAGATTCTCCCTTTTTGATGGCCCTTCTGATGGAACTTTTGTGATTGGCCATCCGTATCCGCAGGTTGTCGCTGGTCTTACCCACGTAGAATAAACTACACGGGCAATGTAACAGGTAAACCACATGACTTGTTGTGCATGTCATCCTGTACCTATGTATATACTTTTTCCTACTTCTAGGATGATGGAAGAATTTGCCGGTTATCATTCCATTGCAGGTGGTACACCCACTACATTTGAAGCAGCCAGGCTTAACATCCTTCAACCATGTCCTGGTTGTGTAGCAGTGTACAGGGTCTGTTAATTGTAGGATATCCTTTAGTGATTTGCCTCTCCGATATCCAATTCTGGGTTCGCCCATACCTTTAAAGGGGAGGGCATCCTCAAGGCTCAATATCCTCCAATTATTTTTCAAGATAGCGTTCAAACCATTCTTGTCCACCGCATACGTGGTTACCAGGGTCATCCTTTCTTGCTCTCCCACCTGTTGTTTTCGGATTTCACCTGAATTGACTTCAGTGATATGTTTCTCCAATATTTTCTTATGATAACCCCTTCTCAGGAAGCGCTCTTTCATCTCAGCCGTCTGTATTGCTGCTTGACTAGTGTCGGTATTATTCCTTTGGACTCTCATAAACTGAGATTTAGGCAGCGCTTTCTTTAGCGCCGGTGGATGGCAACTGGTCGCTTCCAACAGAGAGTTCCTATCAGTGGCCTTCCGGAACAGAGTTGTCCCTAGACCCTCATTTGATTTAAAGATCTTCAGGTCCAAAAACTCAATACTCTCCTGACTCAAACTCATCTTGAATTTGAGTGTGCTATGTTCAGTATTGAGCTCATTGAACCAGCTAAATAGATCCTCCTTGTTTCCAGACCAGATCAGTATTAGATCGTCTATATACCTCTTAAAGTAGATGATCTCCCTCTTCTTAAAGCAATCCGTTCCATGTTCCTCTAATTCAGCCATAAAGAGGTTCGCGTAAGATGGGGCCACATTGGACCCCATCGCCGTTCCCATCAATTGTTGAAAGTATTGTTGTTCAAACCTGAAGTAATTCTTTTTCAGACAGGTCTCCAGGAGATCCAGGATAAATTCTACTGGTGGTCCTATATACGGGTTCCTTAATAGCTGCTTCCTTATGGCTGCCAATCCCTCTTCATGGGGGATCACCGTATATAGGCTAGTGACATCCAAAGTCACCAGCCATTCGTCTCCTTTCAATTTCATCTTTACAAGTGACTTTATAACATCATTGGAATCTTTTATATAGGTCTTCATATTCTGCACATGATGCTGTAGCAGACTATCGATATAGACAGCCAGTGGTTGTAGTAGTGAATCAATGGCCGAGACAATCGGCCTTCCAGGGGGTCTCTCCAGATTCTTATGCACCTTAGGGAGTGTATAAAAGATGGGTACCTTTGGGTAATCCTTTGTCAGATAATTCATTGTATCCTGTGTAATAATGCCATCCTCCAGGGCCTCCTTCAGGTAGTCGTCAACCTCCTTTTTAAACCTATCAGTTGGATCTCTAGGTAATCTGGAATAGACAGTCTCATCATCTAATTGGGACAGGATTTCCTCCCTATAGTAGACATAATCAAGCAAAACAATCGCCCCACCTTTGTCAGCCTTTCTAATCACTATAGTTTTGTCCGTTGGAAGCGACCAGTTGCCATCCACCGGCGCTAAAGAAAGCGCTGCCTAAATCTCAGTTTATGAGAGTCCAAAGGAATAATACCGACACTAGTCAAGCAGCAATACAGACGGCTGAGATGAAAGAGCGCTTCCTGAGAAGGGGTTATCATAAGAAAATATTGGAGAAACATATCACTGAAGTCAATTCAGGTGAAATCCGAAAACAACAGGTGGGAGAGCAAGAAAGGATGACCCTGGTAACCACGTATGCGGCGGACAAGAATGGTTTGAACGCTATCTTGAAAAATAATTGGAGGATATTGAGCCTTGAGGATGCCCTCCCCTTTAAAGGTATGGGCGAACCCAGAATTGGATATCGGAGAGGCAAATCACTAAAGGATATCCTACAATTAACAGACCCTGTACACTGCTACACAACCAGGACATGGTTGAAGGATGTTAAGCCTGGCTGCTTCAAATGTAGTGGGTGTACCACCTGCAATGGAATGATAACCGGCAAATTCTTCCATCATCCTAGAAGTAGGAAAAAGTATATACATAGGTACAGGATGACATGCACAACAAGTCATGTGGTTTACCTGTTACATTGCCCGTGTAGTTTATTCTACGTGGGTAAGACCAGCGACAACCTGCGGATACGGATGGCCAATCACAAAAGTTCCATCAGAAGGGCCATCAAAAAGGGAGAATCTGATCAGCCGGTGGCTCGCCACTTCCTTGAGAGTGGACATAATGTGTGTGATCTGAGATATACACTAATAGATCATGTCCCTGCCCTACGAAGAGGGGGAGACAGGGGTAACATCTTATTGCAAAAAGAATCTAGATGGACATATGAATTGGACACCCTTACCCCTAAAGGCTTGAATGTGAAGCTGGACTGGCAGTGCTTCTTTTGATTATTTCTCTTAATTCTCTTATTTCATTTAACAAAATAGGGTGCCCCTAGAGTTAATTCTAGCTTTACTACTGTTTAGGTGATAATATATTTAATGACTAATAGGTTACATCATTAGGTTCATTCTTATGGTCATCCCCGTGCCTAGATTTATCTTATTGATATTAAGAGCTAGATATACTGAGAGGTTATTGAACATGTATACTGACATAAACATAATCATATTATCAATGGGGATATATGTTGCTGTTGTTTTTTAACGTGTAAATAACATACTGTCACTTTCTCTTTTTATTTTATTTACAGGCTGTCACTTTATGGTTTCACAGGGCTTATCACGCTTTTTTGTGTAGCACAGAAAATAATGACACGATCACGCAGTTGCGCCTCCAGCCACAAACTACGTCTAAGATGACGAGTATTTGCTGTGGTTGGCGCTGGTAGTTGGTTGGCGGCTTCCGGGGGTGTGACCCAATAGAGCGTGGCGTCTCCTGCAGATGACGTATTGCAAGCGCCGGGTATGCACCGCTGCAAGCCGAGATACAATGGGGAAGTTGAGGTGACTGTATTACACTAAGTTAATTGTTTGATTATGTAAATGCATTTAGTAATTGGTGTGGGGTGGGGTATATATATGCCACTGTTTATTTTCACATTTGCTGTAAGTCTGAGGACGGGGGTGAAACCCCGAAACGTCACTATCAAGTAAAATACTGAAATGTTAAACGGAGAGTGCCTGCTTCTTTCTGGATTTATTGGTTACTTTTGCTGTGCACCCCGGACTTGATTTGAGAGTGCTATACCACTGACTGTTATTATATATAGATATATATATATATATATAGATATATATGTAAATGTGTGTGTGTATGAATGTATGTATGAATGTATGTATATATGCATATATATATATATATATATATATATATATATATATATATATATCTCAATCACACATGCTGTCCCAGCTAGTACACTCTCCAGCGGCATATCTTGTGAAATATTAATATCGCAGAAGCCTTATGTGTGTGTGCATATAGGTGACTGTGGGTCCTTATGAATGTCCATTGTCTCTGACCCGGGGGGGGCTTTTATGGATTCATGCACCAGGGCACTGGAGTTTCTAGTTACGCCTGACTGACCCTTATTTCAGTCCTTTTGACAGACTTGCATTTTAGCCAATAAGTGATGACTTCTTGGTAACTCCAATGGCGTGAGCACAATGTTTTCTATATGGCACACATGAACTAACGTCCTCTAGTGGTAAAAAACTGTCAGCATTCATTCAGATTAGAGGCGGCCTTCAAGGTCTAAGAAATTAGCATATGATCTACCTAGGTTTAGATTTCAACTAGGAATACCAAGAGGATAAAGCCCAAAAACTGATGATAAAAGTAAATTAGAAAGTTGTTTAAAATGACAATTTTGACTAGACTGTCCCTTTAACATTCTTACTAAAGTGCCGCCATATATTGCTCCAGACATGTGTGCACTCCTGATTTGGAAAAAAGATACCAAGAGAATAAAAAATTTTTTATAATAGAAGTAAATTAGAAAGTTGTTTAAAATTGTACGTGTTGTCTGAATCATTAAATAATTTGTTTGGGGTTAATGTCCCTTTAAAATAGGGCTACAGTCGTGTATAAATTCCAAAGCCATCCAACATATATATATATTTGTCTACAGAAATGTGCCAGCTCCTAAGCTTATGTCCTTGCTTTTCAACAAAAGATACAAAGAGAACAAAGAAAAATGTATAATAGAAATAAATTAGTAAGTTGTTTAAAAACACATGCTCTATCTGCATCATATATCTTTAAATGTTACAGAATATTATTCATCCCTTTAATCTTTTAGGATAGTTTCTGAGTGTGAAAAACTCTTATAACCAAAGCTGTTTATACAAATAAATATCTGTCACGGGGCAGCAGGAGATAATGTATACTTTTGGGGGTTGAAAGTTTACACAAAACAAGGAGTATTCCCAGGATAGTGAGGTGTGTGTGTTATTAGCTCTAGGGAACAATCCTCAAATAATACAGAGTTTTTCACTTCACACAAAGGGCAAGATTACAAGTAGCGCATTATGACTTTTCCACGCGCGATGTGGTCTTTTCACAATCAATTTCCATTGCGCAGGTATTACAAATCTTGAAAAATCGTGATTGCTCATTTGCCTTTAACACAACAATCCTTTCTGTGCTCGAAGAGCTGTAGTTAACAGCTTTACGCAACAACAAAAGTTTCACGAAACACTTGGTTTTGCAAAACTGGGGAATGGGTAATAAAGGGATTATCTCTCTTTTTAAACAATAAAGATTCTGGTGTAGACTGTCCCTTTAATGCATATTATAGAGCACTGTGTAAAGATATGGAAACAGTTAAGTCCAAATCTGTTTAAACTAATATTGAAACTATCCCTAGGGACAGCTTTCCCACTGGCTAATACGGACAACTCCAGCATTTCTTGTGAAAAACAAGGACATGCCTCAGCATTAAAGTAACTTCAGGACACAAACATCTAAACAACAAATAAAAAAGAAATACATTTTTAAAAGTTTACTCTGATGTGACAAAACAACAACTTGAACGTCCCTTTAATTCATTCTTGATACTATATATATATATTTTTTAGGTATATATTGTAGGGGAGGGACAAATATATTACTCACAATGACAGACACACTGAATAGTCATAGAGTATAATCTGACATGTAACTTTTTGGATAGAAAATAGTGTATATGTGCGCTAGAAGAAATCTATAGAGTTAATTGTAATTTCAAATATTTGATGTATATCAAATGATCATAAGTGAAATGAAAATATTTGCAAAAAAAAAAATGTGTGCAAAGTGTGTTTGCAAATTATTTGCCGATATAAAATAAAAAATAATAATAAAAAGAAAATAATTTAAAAATGTGTTATTCTTGATAAAGCCGTGTATCGGTGAAACGCGTTGATGGTGTACCTTTATAAAAGAAAATTGCATACAGAAGAAGGATTATATTGGATTATAAGGGACTACTTTTTATCCACAAACTCTGCGCAGAGTAAGAATTTTCTTCACAGATTACGGATCAATATGCCTGAATTTCCTCCTGACTTGGTGTTAGGATCAGGTGACACCAAACAGACCACATTGGAGAAGCGGTGAGTGGGCTAAGCAGACGTTACGAGACTCCACAGACACCCGTGCTGAAGCTCTGTTCATATTATCAGGAAGAAGTAAATAACTGGACGTAGTGTGCTAGCATACCGCTATCAGCTGTATACAAAATCTTATATGAACTTTTAACGTGAATTCCAAGTACACTCTTATAAAGGTATTTTAGAACATCTCACCTACTACTTGAATTAAGCTTAAAGAGTTAAAAGTACCACAATACTAAAGGGGCACTTTTAAACTTTCTATGAAAAAGGATAAAATCCTAAGTGCTGGACTTTTTAATTAAAACCATTGTTATTCAGTTACTATTCCAATGATTTAACTGATACAGGTGGTTCCATTTTGCAAAATGAGAAGTCTCAAAAGGAGACTTATCAAGCGCTTTGAGACTATTTGCAATATTTTGTCATTTTATATTTTTTATATTTTTTGTATTTTTGTATTTGATTGAATATAGTACAATCAAACAAAATAAATGACCGGTCATATTATGTAAATTTTAAAGAGAATTTTTATGAGCAATACAATCATAAGATTGTTATAAATATTCATTAAACTGTTTTTTTGGTATTTCGATATCCTTTGTTGAAAATTTTGTTTTATGTAAGCACATTTTAATTCAACTATTTTTTGATATTATAGTCAGCCTTTGTTGAAAATTCTATTATTTTTTTATAGTTATCCTTTGTTAAATATATTTGTTTCATGCAAGCACTAAATAACATATTATAGTTATCCTTTGTTAAAGATTTTGTTTTATGAAACCACAAATAACACATTGTTTCAACTACTTTTTGATATCACAGTTATCCTTTGTTGAAAATTACATTTTTTGATAACATAGTTATTCTTTGTTGAAGATTTTTGTTACATGCAAGAACAAAAATAGTTATCCTTTGTTGAAGATTTTGTTTCTTGCAAGCACAAATAACACATTTTTAAATTATTTTCTATTTTATTATTATTTTTTTATTTTATATTGGCAAATCATTTGCAAACACACTTTGCACACATTTATGCAAACATTTTGCAAATATTTTCATTTCACTTATGATCATTTGATATACATCAAATGTTTGAAATTACTATTAACCCTATAGCTTTCTTCTAGCGCACATATACACTATTTTCTATCCAAAAAAAAATCACTTTTTCTTTCTGTTGTGAGAATAGGGAAGTATATGTAGCAAACTAGAGCTACACTAAAACACCTGTATTACTCTGACATGTAACACCTACTGGATCAATATGTATCATACAAACGTAAACATATTTATATAAGTCATAAAACATATATGGTATCTACAGAGGTTAAACCACAACTCCTGACCTCAATTTAACCTAACTCTGTGTTCACATCAGCTGATGAAAATAGCAAACAATAGGTTATCATCCGTAGAGACTTTTTCACCATGGCTACAATATGCACACTGCACAGTGGTTACTTGATACATAATTCTCCATGACTCTATAAATACACAAGTATGTTTTAATTTATATGTAGGCTTAACATTTTTAAAGGGAGATAATAATTAAAAACAAAAAAATGACCATCTTTATTTGGATTAGAAGCATTTATAGTAGAAAAAAAATGCTTCTGGTAAAAGCTATCACTGCTATAGAGGCATATGTATGTATGCAGTGTGTGCCTCATGTACTGACATTTAAACACTGTCCCTGCTCAGAATCACAGATAATCTGTATGATACAAATTGTGACAACACCAATATGATGATCCATCACTGTCTCTTTAACCAGATGTGGGGCTGAATGCTTGTACATAGCATATGTACATATGCCCCTTATAACAGTAAGCACTTTCAGTAGAACCATGTTGCTAGCAGGAATATATCACATAAGCTTCAATTGTGTCCCTTTAAGCTTTGGGGAATATGGTATAGGGTTGTCAGGTAAAAAAAAAAATTGTCCCAAGTGATTTTTGGTTTTCCCCAAACAGATAAGTCTTGCAACAGTCAGCTGTAATGTAAGTTATCATTAACTCAATAGTGTCAGGGACAATTTTTAACCACAAACTAAACATAATTTCTACTTTATTTTTTCAATCAATCTCTTTCTTCCCCTTTACGTCTTTTCTCTCTAACACCATAGTTGCTCAACCTGTGGTAGGTGTACCATGGGGGTGGTTGGGGCATTGGCAAGGGGTACTCCAGGGATTGGCCCTTTTGCTTCCTAATGTAGATATTGTAAACTTGACATGACAAAGAAAACTGTGTTTCTCATTTCTTCCCTCATGCACTCCTAACAGGGCAGAGTGTGAGTATTTCCCAGCCTAGGTTGGACCACTGCTTAATCACTGATTCACCTCAAATTGGTAAAACCTTAGATTCTGGCTTGTTAGTGACATTCATTGATATGAACAGAGAAAGTGTATTACTGTGACCCAGTGTCACAGAGACAAGTGTCAGATAAATGTGCCACTGTGAAATAGGTAAAGTGCATCCTACTGACGTGTGCCGCAGTAACACGAGACAGATAAATAACTATGTATGAAATGGTTATTAAAAATAGAAACATGGCACCATAAATAATACTTTCCTCATCATGCAGTAAAGAGTTTATTTTCCTCATTTCTTTAATGAAAGAATTACATATAATTATTTATATCAATGGACCATATTTCTGTGTTTTATGTGTTTATTATTCTCTCTTGTAATATTACAAAATATTACATTCCAGAGCACATAAAAGAAATATCTGATACCTATATATTTACTATATTAATATATCTGATACAAGCTTGTGAAATAAGTGATACACATGATTTCCATATTTGCTCATGTAAAAAAGTAATAATATTTGTGCTACTGTTGGGGCGCTTAGGAAACAACTGTGTGCCTCCAGGGGTGCTTGCTCCGAAAAGGTTAAAGGGACACTGAACCCAAATTTTTTCTTTTGTGATTCAGATAGAGCATGAAATTTTAAGCAACTTTCTAATTTACTCCTATTATCAAATTTCCTTCATTCTTTTGGTATCTTTATTTGAAATGCAAGAATGTAAGTTTAGATGCCGGCCCATTTTTGGTGAACAACCTGGGTTGTCCTTGCTGATTGGTGGATATATTCATCCACCAATAAAAAAGTGCTGTCCAGAGTTCTGAATTAAAAAAAAAAGCTTAGATGCCTTCTTTTTCAAATAAAGATAGCAAGAGAACGAAGAAAAATTGATAATAGGAGTAAATTAGAAAGTTGCTTAAAATTGCCTGCTCTATCTGAATCACGAAAGAAAAAATGTAGGTTCAGTGTCCCTTTAAGAAACACTGATCTAAGGAAATAGTGCTATCATTAGTGCTCTAGCAAATGGATAACATTCTTAAAAAATTGCTGCCATAAAGTGCTCTAGATATGTGAACGCTCCTGAGAATCAACTAAGGATACCAAGGGAACGAAGAAAATTCAATAATGGAAGTAATCTAGAAAGTTGTTTTATTTATGCTTGTTCTCATGAAAGAGAAATATCAGATTTGTCCCTTTAATTCCAAAATTGGTGTCATAACACAGGTGACAACTGGAAAGTGCATGAGAGATTTTCAATTTGGGACAGAAACATTTTTGAAATGTACTTTTATTAGCAAAATGCTTCTAGTTAAGTTAATACTGTGCCATGGGTATATATGCATATGCTTTGTGTGCCCCGTGCACTGCTCTGAGAGTTATCATGTCAGCACTGAGTCACTTGTCTTCAAACAAAGCACCTGCTGTCTGAGCTTGAATAAGGGTGCACGAAGCACAGCATATTCACATATACCCATTAGTGTTTACCTACAGGGTCATCATTTTTATTTGTAGATAATAAAGACTAAGGGCCAGATTACAAGTGGAGCGCTAATGTGCACTGGTATTACAAGTTGTCAGCAATACAAACACGAGCTTGCGTTCACATTGCTGGAAAGCATTGCACTCACGAGAGCGCGCTTCCATAAGCTCCAATGGGAGCCTCATTCTGATGCCGTCAGAGACGGCACCGAATCTAAGCACAGCAAAGGGGTAAGAAGCGCAGCGATGTCAGCATATTTTTAAATATATATGTATAGGACTATATACTGTACATATATATTTACGTGTTGCTATGTATATATACACATAGTAACACATAAATATATATGTATAGGACTATATACTGTACATATATATTTACGTGTTGCTATGTATATATACACATATTAACACATAAATATATATGTATATATTCATATAAATATATATTTACTGGGAACACACAGTTCCCATAGGCTGCAATGTAAAGACACTTTTCAGTGCCGTTTTTTCCTAACACCCCACTCCCACCAAATTTAGACCCCAAAAACTGCCTAGCGCAGTTGTTTTTTTATTTTAAAAAAACTATAATGTCCTCTATTTTGAGGGCATTTGGGGCACTTTAGAAAATTAACCAGAAATCAGATCTCTGGTTAATTTTCTGAGAACTAATTGCTACCGTGAGCTCTCTGGTTAATTTTTGCACGCCTGCAAACGTCCATTTGCAGGCACGCGATAATTTAGCACTCCACTTGTAATTTGGCCCTAAATATGAAACCATAGATGCTGCTGCTTTAGTGATATTTCTGTGTGTATCAGCTTTGCTTTCTGAGGTTTGCATATAATTATGTATGCTAATTAGCAAGGCAGTTTTTTTTTTAAAAAAAAAAGACTGTAACCCTAATACCTATTAAACAGTAATAGCTGTTACTAAAAGCAATGTTGCAAAACTGAAATGTGCATAAGTGTATTTAAATGTACTTGTATTAGTAATACAAGTACATTTAAATACACTTATGCACATTTCAGTTTTGACTGTTATATCCCTTTAATTGTGCATTCATACATATAATTAATAGTCTCTTTTTTTGTGCCAAATAGCGTTTTTATCAAACTTTAAAATAAAAAAAATGATGTTATATCGCCATCTAGTGGAAAATCATTAAACTTTCTATCCAATCTCTAACCCTCAAATACATACAAAGCATTTCATATAAACCTATAAATAATATTCTGAAAGAAGTTTGCAATCTAACTCTTAATGATAATCCTATGTAGGTGCTTCCGTATACTTCATTATATGCTGTTATATAAACACTGGCGAATTTTGCGAAAATTCTGCATGAGTTTTGACTTTTTCGCATTTGGGGTTGGGCAGCTATTACAAGTTGAGAATAACTTATTTTGCGTGTGCGTTAAGCCGCGTAATGCAAACTGTGATATTGTGTGCACGTTCACGTATTCCCCATAGAAGTCAATGGAGAAGATTTTTTTTTTTTTTTTTTTTTTTTTTTTAAACACAAACACCCTAATATGTTGCGCAAAGCCCATGACGTAATTTTACTCAAAAAGTGTACATCAAATCCGAATATTTCATATTGCGAAAATGTTTTCGCAACAGAATATTTTCTATTTAATTCTAAATAAATATGTCCCTATATATGTGATGATTTTTTGACTGATATATCTATTTATAGTGAGATATGTATATGAATATATATATTTATATGTCTAGATATCTCGAGATCTATATGCGAATATCTCTTTGAAAAAACATTTGAGATATTGTTTAATGTGCATAAGATTGTAATGTAAAATATTTTCATTTTGTCCATAGTTAAACACATCTCTATACATATAAATCTAAGTTTCTCAATGTATGTGTATGTATGTTAATGTAAAATCCCGTTGTCTGCTTTTTTTTCTAACACCCTAGATCTTATATATTTGAGCCCTTCTAACATTTGTGTGCAATATTTTTTGTTTTTGTTTTATTAGACAGTGTTAATATGAGTGTAACTACTTTGTAATGTATTTTTGAAGTGTTTTGTGAAACCTATTTTGTTGCGCAAAGCTGTTAACTACAGCTGTTGGAGCATGGAAAGGATTGTTGCGTAAAAGGCAAATGCGCATACGAAATCACGATTTTTCAAGACATAATATCTGTGCAATGCAAATTGATTGCGAAAAGATCACATTGCATGCAGAAAAGTCATAACGCGCTACTTGTAATCTTGCTGTCAGTTAGGCCTATAAGGATATAATGAATATATTTATAAAATCCAATGTGTCTCTCCATTTCAGTAAAGTTTCCAATCCCCAACACAGCTTATTGCTTAACCTGTAAATAAATGTGATTAAAAAGATATAGATTCGACTCCATATAGTGTCGATCCAATAACATGTGTTCTCAAAAATAAAAAGAGAACATACAGTGCAATACTCAGCGAATGTTATGAACAGTTACGCTTAATATGTACTCACACAGGCTTGAGCGTGAAATTCATGACTGTCAGGCTCAGCTCACACACATTTGGCCCTATCTATCAAGCTCCGAACGGAGCTTGACGCCCCGTATTTCTGGCGAGGCTCGCCAGAAACAGCAGTTATGAAGCAGCGGTCTAAAGACTCTGATGAGGCAGACAGGAATCGCCGGAATTCAACCCGATCGAGTATAATCGGGTTGATTGACACCCCCTGCTGGCGGCCGATTGGCCGCAAATCTGCAGGGGGCGGCGTTGCACCAGCAGCTCACAAGAACTGCTGGTGCAATGCTGAATACGGAGAGCGATGTCTGTCGGACCTGATCCGCACTGTCGGATCAGGTCCGACAGACATTTGATAAATAGGCCTCAATGTCTCAAATAGGGATTGGCGAATGTTTTGCAAAATTCGAAAAATTAAACGAATGTTAACACATTTGTTCGTTTGTTTTGAATTTTGAATGTATGTACAAAATTCTAACATTCGTTTAATGTAATAGTATTTCTAATGCTTTCTTTAAATGTAATATTCGAATTATGCAATATTTGAAATAGAAACATTAAATTGATATATTTGTATCTATTATGACTCTATTTACTAAATTCCCTACCACATGAACTATTGAACTTCTGAATAGTATTTGTTAAATTGAATGTTATATTCGAAATTTAGAATGTGGACATTCAATCTAATTATGAACATTTGAAATCGAAAGTGACATTCAAAAACTGTAAATAGCATTTGATTATAAAATATTTAAGAATATTCGTTCTTATCAACATTCGATTATGTAAATCGAATTTCTACAATAACATTTGTTCTAACATTCGAATTTGAATGTAAACACATTCGCCCATTCCTAGTCTGAAACAGTTTCTTCCATCCGACTATGGTTGGGGACACACATAGCGTAATATTGTCTCTGTGATATCACTTAATAAAAATAGACACGCACTCACACTCAAAATATACTAAAATCAGCAACAAATTGTAACTTTGCATCATATTAGAGTTGCCCGTAATGTGTTTTTTTTGGCACGCTAATCACTATATTACCAGAGTTAAATGATAAAAGAGGCTTATGGGAGCTCCTATGTCCAGATCAAATGTATAGATATACCTTAAAGGGACAGTACATTGTAAAATAGTTTTTCCCTTAATGTGTTTTCAATTACTTTTTTTACCAGTTGCAAGGTATAAAATGTATGAGAATTTGATTTTTAAGGTTTATTTGTGCATATGAATTAGCTGGTTTTGTGTTTTGAAGCCACAACCTAATAAAATTGGTTAAGCTAAACCCTTCTCAATAAACCAAAAAGATGCAATAAGAAGCAGTAATTTATCAATCAGTAGGATACAATGTACAAATTTAAGTAAAACAAAAGTACGAGTAATGGAAATACGTAACCACCGGTGGTATTTAAAATAAAAAAAAAAATAGTACAATAAAATCAAATTCCCTAAGATATGCACAGGTAATGTTCTAAAAGTTCATAAGAATGGGATACCTTGTTCTATAAACAAGATATATCCTCAGCCGGTGCAGTAATACTAGTGCAGTATATTCTTATTGATCCTTGTGGATAAATTTTAGGTGTGCCACAAATACGTGTTTTAGTGTTTCTTCAAAATATATGTATAAATGTGCAGGTACTTGCCTTTTAGTTCCTTTCTTGAAGCCCTTTAGGGGTTATGGGTGATCTTACCACACAGGTGTACTATTTTGGACTGTATGTTCACTTTGGTTTCCCTCCGTGACTTCTATGGACCGCTATAGAGGTGTCTGCCTCCTGTGTAGCGGTTTTTTTCCTTTGATCCTCATACTTCTGGGTTTCGGGTGTCACTTGGGTAAGGTAAGCCAATCCGGGAGTTCCTTTGGCCGTAGCATTCTTACGGCAATCTGTGATAAACGTTGTTATCCCTTTCTTCTCACAGAGCGCTCTGCATTGAGGGACTGGGTTGCTAGTAAATCAGACAGGTCACGTCTACGCGTTTCAGCCTCTTAGAAGGCCTTTATCAAGATGACCTGTATTGTTTAGAACTGATATTTATAAGCCTAAGGTTCCTTAGTGGGAGTGGTCACACCCGTTGATTTGAGTTGTTCTTGATTGTAACTGTTTTCTTTATTATATTAATGGCTCCAAATTTAAACTATAAAGTCCAGTGCAAACACATATGCATATAATGTTTACTAAAATTAAGTAAATGAAATAAAAATAAGTAAGGAAAATAAGATGTATAAGTTATAGGGACCTATGTATCCATTCTAGATAAAAAATATATATAGTATATCTATCTATCTATATATAGATAGATAGATAGATAGATAGATAGATAGATAGATAGATAGATAGAGTCTAGCAGATTTATAACAAAAAATGTAACAGAAAAATGAAACTGTGAAATACTCAGATAACCTCATTCATTATTGAGGAGAGAACGAAAAGATATTTATACAGAAACAATGTACAACCTATCAATAGGTTAGAGTGCAACTAAATTCCATGTTAATATATACCTATATATACATCTATATTCTAAAATCTGAGAGATATCAGGAAATGGACATATAAGAAAGAGTGCATGAAAAAATATATACTAAAATGAGCAACAAATTGTAACTTTGCATCATATTAGAGTTGCCCCGTAAATGTGTTTTTTTTGGCAAGCTAATCACTATATTACCAGTGTTAAATGACAAAAGAGGCTCATGGGAGCTCCTATAAGCAGATCAAATTTATAGATATATCTTAAAGGGACAGTACATTGTAAAATTGTTTTCCCTTAATGTGTTTTCAATTACTTTTACCAGTTGCAGAGTATAAAATTTATGAGAATTTGATTTTTAAGGTTTATTTGTGTATATGAATTAGCTGGTTTTGTGTTTTGAAGCCACAACCTAATAAAATTGGCTGAGCTTGTAGGTATAATCAGATCTCATAACTTTATCACATTGTGTACATATACCTGCTTCTTTATCTTCTATCAGTCTGTAAACCAAAGACCAATACTTGGAGAGAACAATGGAAAATTAAAATTGTATTACCTTATCTCTTCTATACCCCACTGGGAGTGTAATTTCTTCTCCTGGCTGTGTTTACACAGATTATCTATAGCTTGGACCTAAGGCCAGAAACTTTCAGAATTGGTGGGGATAACACAGGCTAAATCAACTAAAAAAATAAGGGCAAAGAAAATACTTGTAAACAATTTAATACCATTATTTATATTAGTGTACCCTTTCTTCTTATGATTATGGACTTTAGATAAATACACTCTATTTTTACAACTTTGTTTCTTAAAATCCTAATTTAAAAAAAAAACTATGTTTTAACACATTTTGTTGTAGAGTGTTTATATATAAGAGTGTTTATATATAAGACTGGGCGATACGCCTGCCCAGAGGGCAGTCTATTAAAAAGAAACTATAACCCCCAAAGCTAAAATTACAAAAATAAAAAATGTAAATTACAGAAAAAATAAACAAAGCTATCCAAAATAAAAATGTAAACCTAAACTAATACCCCTATAAAAATAAAAAAAATCCCCTCAAAATTACCAATTACCCCTAACAGTAAAAAAAAAAACCCCACCAAACTCCCCAAAATAAATAAAAAAACTAACTAAAAAAACCTAAACTACCCATTGCTTCTAAAGGGGAATTTGTATGGGTATTGCCCTTAAAAGGGCATTCAGCTCTTTTCCAGCCCATTAAATACATAATCTTAAAAATGAAAAAAATCCTAACACTAAGCCCCAAATAGTCACTGTTCCTGAAGTCCAGCGGAGAAGGTCTTCTTCCAGGCGGCTCCATCATCTTCTATCTTCATCCGGAGCTAAGGCTGCGCGGAGTGGAGGTGCGGAGCTGTGGATCCTCAGTGGCGGTCCTTACCGGCGGCGCGGAGCGGAAGTGCGGAGCTGTCTTCTCCGACGCATGAATCCTCAGCGGCGGCCCTCACCGGTGGTGGTCCTCGGTGGCGGTCCTCGGTGGCATGGAGGCTCCTCTTCATCTGATGTCTGTCGTACACTAAAGATTGAATGCAAGGTACTGCAATCAACTTGGGGTAGCTTGCATACCTACTGGCTGAAATTTTGAAATCAGCCAATAGGATTAGAGCTACTGAAATCCTATTGGTTGTTCAAATTAGCCAATAAGATTTCAGTAGCTCTCATCCTATTGGCTCATTTCAAAATTTCAGCCAATAGGAAAGCAAGGTACCCCAATAAATATGGGGTACCTTGCATTCAATCTTCAGTGTGCAATGGACAATCTCATGAAGAGAAGCATCCACGCCGCTGAAAACCACCGCCGAGGACCGCCGCTGTTGAGGACCGCCGCTGATGAACCAGGCATCGGGAAGACAGCTCCGTACCTCCACTCAAAGCTGCCTTCGCTCCGGATGAAGATAGAAGATGATGGAGCTGCCTGGACTTTCTCCACTGGACTTCAGGAACAGTGAGTACCTATTTGGAGTTTAGGATTAGATTAAGGTTTTTTGGGCTTGAAAAAAAGAGCTGATTGCCCTTTTAAGGGTAGTAAAAGAGTTGAATGCCCTTTTAAGGGCAATGCCCATACAAATGCCCTTTAGGGGCAATGGATAGTTTATTTTTTTTTATTTCAGGGGGTTTTACTGTTAGGGGGGACTTAGTATTTTTAGACGTAAAAGCTGTTTAACTTAGGGCAATGCCCTACAAAAGGCACTTTTAAGGGCTATTGTTAGTTTATTGTAGGCATGGGGTGGTTTTATTTCGGGGGGGGGGGCTTTTTTATTTACATAGGGCTATTAAATTAGGTGTAATAGTTTTTATTTTTGATAATTTTGTTTGTTATGTTTCGTAATTTAGTGTTCGTTATGTTTTGTAATTTAGTATTTTAAATTTTTTGTAATTTTAGACTTAAATTTTTTTAGTAGTGTTTTACTACTAAGTTTTTTTGTAATGTGTAATTCAGTTTTTTTAATTGGTAGTTATTTTAATTTTAGTATAATAGTTTAGTATAATAGTTATGTTAGGTTAATTGTTGGTTTAAACTTAGATTTTTTTTAATTTCACAGGTAAGTTTTTATTTATTTTAAGATAGGGATATTTTAATTTTAAAGGGCCATAATACCCAAATGTTTAAACACTTGAAAGTGATGCAGCATAGCTGTAAAAAGCTGACTAGAAAATATCACCTGAACATCTCTATGTAAAAAAGGAAGATATTTTACCTCAAAAGTTCCTCAGTAGCCACCTCCCATTGTAAAGGATTTCTAAGCAGCAATTTAGTGTGTCTGTCCTGGGACAGCTTAGGGGATGAGCCTCGTGCACTCTCATATTATTTCCCTATTCAGCTTACTATGAAATCTCATGAGAGTTAAGTCAAATCTCATGAGATCACAGTAAAAGAGTTCATGACCTCAGCACTGCTGATGCTGATTGGCTGCTGTTCATTTCTTCATTTTTTATTTTTTTTTACCTGCAGCTGGGAGCAGCTGAGTATACATTTTTACACAGAACTTACTCTGCTGAGCTGAGGAAATTGTGAGGTAAAATATCTTCCTTTTTTACATAGAGATGCTCAGGGGATATTTTCCTGTCAGCTTTTTACAGTTATACTGCATCAGTTTCAAGTTATTTAGCATATGAGTATTATGTCCCTTTAATGTAAAATTATGGGGTGATAGGTTTAGGGGTTAATAGTTTAATTTATTAGTGGCGATGTGGGGGGGCTGGCAGCTTAGGGGTTAATAGGTTTATTTAGTAGTGATGATGTGGGGGGCTTGCGGGTTTAGGGGTTAATAGGTTTAGTTAGAGGCGGCGAGCGGCAGAATAGGAGTTAATAACTTTATTATAGTGGCGGGGATGTGGACGGGCGGCAAATTAGGGGTTAATAAGTTTGAAATAGTGTTTGCAATGCGGTAGAGACTCGGTTTAAGGGTTAATAGGTATTTTATGGGTGTTAGTTCACTTTGTAATATTTTAGTTATGAGTTTTATGAAATATTTTTGTTACACAAAATCCATAATTACTGCTTTCAGATAGCGGAACGGATCGTGTCGGTATAGGCTGTAACGCAAGCATTTTAGCCTCACCGCACAACCTGTAATACCGGCGCTATGGAAATCCCACGCAAAAACATCATTTTTTTGAGTGTGGAATTTACGTTGCATTACAGGCTAAAATGCTTGCGGTACAGCTATACCGACACAACTCGTACTGTTTTTACGCTGAAATTGGCATTTTGTCAGAGTTAAAACCGTAACACACAGCTCGTAATTTAGCCATCTGTTATTTGCGTTGTGAGAGGGTTGGCGGTTTAGAGGTTAATAGGTTAATTAGGTTGACTGCGATGTGGGTGTTTGGCGGTTTAGGGGTTAATAGGTTAAATAGGTTTATTGCGATGTGGGGTTTTGCGGTTTAGGGGTTAATAGGTTAATTAGGTTTATTGCGATGTGGGTGGTTGACGGTTAAGGGGTTAATATTTTAAGTATGTTATATGCGGATTAGGGGTTAATTACTTTATTGTTTTGGTGGGGGTTGATGGTTTAGGTGTTTGTTAATACTTTGTGCAGGAGGTTATGTGCTTTGCTGCATCCAGGTGGATTCTTTTGGCTGCACGCGCAGCCAACATTCTTTTGGCTGCCTCACGCAGACAACATTATTTTGAGGATGCGTACACAACTGGCGACTGGCGCGTTACAAACGCGATTATATTATAGATAATAATAAAATCAGATCTGGAATGTCAGTGATGTTTTAGATGGAGTTTAATTCATTAGCTGTAATGAAGTTGCACTTTAACTGTTTAATATAGAATATACTGTACATGTATCTGTACGTATCTCTATGTATCTGTATGTATCTGTACGTATCTGTATGTATCTGTATGTATCTGTATGTATCTGTATGTATCTGTACGTATCTCTATGTATCTGTATGTATCTGTATGTATCTGTACGTATCTCTATGTATCTGTATGTATCTCTATGTATCTCTATGTATCTGTATGTATCTGTATGTATCTGTATGTATCTGTATGTATCTGTACGTATCTCTATGTATGTCTATGTATCTGTATGTATCTGTACGTATCTGTATGTATCTGTATGTATCTGTATGTATCTGTATGTATCTGTACGTATCTCTATGTATCTGTATGTATCTCTATGTATCTGTATGTATCTGTATGTATCTGTACGTTTCTGTATGTATCTGTATGTATCTGTATGTATCTGTACGTTTCTGTATGTATCTGTATGTATCTGTATGTATCTGTATGTATCTGTACGTTTCTGTATGTATCTGTATGTATCTGTACGTATCTCTATGATAAAGCCCTTTGCAGCCTTTATTATTCTAACACCTGAGACCTCATATCTTTGAGCCTTTATAACTTTTGCGCAATTTTTTTTTAATAATTTTTATTAGATGGTGTTATTATGTTGTAAGTGTACTTTGTATTTTTGGTGTGTTTTGTGCAATTTTTTTTTTTTACCAGAGCTCTGAGGACGCATTAATCATTCTAGTGTAAATCGCGATTGCGCTCAAGCGATCACATTTACTTTCAACTCGTAATACGAGCTGTAAACCTAATGAGCGCAAACACCTGCAATAAACCTCTTATCGCTCGTGTGTAACTGTTAGCACTTCACTAGTAATCTGGTCAAAAGTGTGCAAACAATGGTTGTGTGTAATATACCAATGCTAAAGTAATATTATATATATATATATTAGGTGACGGTAAACATCTTGGCCCATATTTATCAAGCTCCGTACGGAGCTTTAAGGGCCGTGTTTCTGGCGAGTCTTCAGACTCGCCAGAAACACAAGTTATGAAGCAGCGGTCTAAAGACCGCTGCTCCATAACCCTGTCCGTCTGCTCTGATGAGGCGGACAGGAATCGCCGGAAATCTACCCGATCGAGTACGATCTGGTCGATTGACACCTCCCTGCTGGCGGCCGATTGGCCGTGAATCTGCAGGGGGCGGCGTTGCATCAACAGCTCTTGTGAGCTGCTGGTGCAATGTTAAATGCGGAGAGCGTATTGCTCTCCGCATTTAGCAAGGTCTTGCGGACCTGATCCGCACTGTCGGATCAGGTCCGCAAGACCTTTGATAAATAGAGGCCCTTGAGATCTTATATAAAATGTTTAGCTGTGCATAGTGACACATTACAATATATTTGATTTATTTTGCCCTCTTTTCATGTTAGCAATTTCTAATTCTCAGAACGTGAAATGCACCTGCTGACTTCTCAAGCCCTAACCCTGCTACATATATGTTCCTAACTGGATTTAACTGATAACTGAAATGCAGAGCACTTTATACTAACACAATGACCGTGACTTATTGTCTGTGGGCTAACGCTCAGATTGGTACCTCCAAATAAGGCAATTTGTGGGTGGAGTTTGGCTATTGATAAATAATTGCAGTTAAATGTTAATGTTAATTTGTATGAAAAACATTAATGCTTGGCTGATATGTTATTCTATAGCAACACAACAGTCTTGTAGTTACACAGTGTTACTGTCCCTTTAAAGGACCATTAAATAAAGTAGAGTTGTATAATCAATAAGTACATAATGAAAAGACAAATCTCAAAATGTTAGTTAACCCTTTCATGTCTGGGTTAACGTGTCTACATCGGAAACAACTGTTCCGATGTAAACAAATTGAAATCTCGCTATCGTACACATGATCACGAGATTTCAATGATGGGATTGCGTCAAGGGGTGTCCCTATGATGCTAGGCACGCCCTCCAGACCACGATCCCATCAGGGAAGCGCCAGTGGCTTCAGGAAAACCAAGCAGTTAGGACGTGGTATTCCGTCCTTCGTCTCTAAAGCCCAGCAAAATTTGGATGGAATACAACGTCCTAACAGCGTTAAAAGCTTAGCATTTGTTTCCTCCTGTATCATGTGACAGCCATCAGCCAATCACAGATTTATATATGTATACACTGTGTACTTTTGCACATGCTCAGTAGGAGCTGGTGCGCAGGAAGTGTGCAAAGAACTGTATCATGTGACAGCCATCAGCCAATCACAAATTGCATACACTGTGAATTCTTGCACATGCTCATGACCAGGTGCCCCACACAGTGTATAAATAAAAAGATTGTGCAACTTTTTGATAATGGAAGTGAATTGAAATGTTGTTTAAAATTAGGTGCTCAATCTGCGTAATGAAAGTTTAATTTTATAGTTACTGCTCCTTTAACATATATCCCAAACAGCTAACAACAGCTACACAGTAGTGCAGGGGTTAAGCACACAGTAGTGCAGGGGTTAAGCACACAGCAGTGCAGGGGTTAAGTACACAGTAGTGTAGGAGTTAAGCACACAGTAGAGCAGGTGTTAAGCACACTCGTG
The DNA here is from genome assembly GCF_027579735.1 of Bombina bombina. Taxonomy (NCBI): domain Eukaryota; kingdom Metazoa; phylum Chordata; class Amphibia; order Anura; family Bombinatoridae; genus Bombina; species Bombina bombina. Next base: position 40,084,005 of record NC_069506.1, read on the forward strand.
CAGGGGTTAAGTACACGGTAGTGTAGGAGTTAAGCACACAGTAGTGCAGGGGTTAAGCACACTCGTGCAGGGGTTAAGTACACGGTAGTGTAGGAGTTAAGCACACAGTAGTGCAGGGGATAAGCACACAGTAGTGCAGGGGATAAGCACACTGAAGTGCAGGGGTAAAAGATACAGTAGTGTAGGAATTAAGCCTAAAGTAGTGCAGGGGTTAAGCACACAGTAGTGTAGGAGTTAAGCACACAGTAGTGCAGGGGATTAGCACACAGTAGTGCAGGGGATAATCACACAATAGTGAAGGGTTAAGCACACAGTAGTGCAGGGGATAAGCACACAGTAGTGCAGGAGTTAAGCACACAGTAGTGCAGGAGTTAAGCACACAGTAGTGCAGGGGCTAAGCACACAGTAGTGCAGGCGTTAAGCACACTGAAGTGCAGGGGTAAAGTACACAGTAGCGTAGGAATTAAGCCTAAAGTAGTGCAGGGGTTAAGCACACAGTAGTACAGGGGTTAAGCACACAGTAGTGCAAGGGTTAAGTACACAGTAGTGTAGGAGTTAAGCACACAGTAGAGCAGGTGTTAAGCACACTCGTGCAGGGGTTAAGTACACGGTAGTGTAGGAGTTAAGCACACAGTAGTGCAGGGGATAAGCACACAGTAGTGCAGGAGTTAAGCACACTGAAGTGCAGGGGTAAAAGATACAGTAGTGTAGGAATTAAGCCTAAAGTAGTGCAGGGGTTAAGCACACAGTAGTGGAGTTAAGCACACAGTAGTGCAGGGGATAATCACACAATAGTGAAGGGTTAAGCACACAGTAGTGCAGGGGATAAGCACACAGTAGTGCAGGAGTTAAGCACACAGTAGTGCAGGGGCTAAGCGCACAGTAGTGCAGGAGTTAAGCACACTGAAGTGCAGGGGTAAAGTACACAGTAGAGTAGGAATTAAGCCTAAAGTAGTGCAGGGGTTAAGCACACAGTAGTACAGGGGTTAAGCACACAGTAGTGCAGGGGTTAACCATACAGTAGTGCAGGGGTTAACCACACAGTAGTGCAGGGGTTAAGCACACAGTAGTGCAGGGGTTAAGCACACAGTAGTGTAGGAATTAAGCACACAGTAGTGCAGGGGTTAAGCGCACAGTAGTGCAGGGGTAAAGTACACAGTCGTGTAGGAGTTAAGCCTAAAGTAGTGCAGGGGTTAAGAACACAGTAGTACAGGGGTTAAGCATACAGTAGAACAGGGGTTAAGCACACAGTAGTGCAGGGGTTAACCACACAGTAGTGCAGGAGTTAAGCACACAGTAGTGCAGGGGTTAAGCACACAGTAGTTTAGGAATTAAGCACACAGTAGTGCAGGGGTTAAGCACACAGTAGTGTAGGGGTTAAGTACACCATAGTGTAGAAATTAAAGGGACATGAAACCCCAAAATTTTCTTTCGTGATTTAGGTAGAACATTTAAATTTTAAACAACTTTCCAGTTTACTTCTATTATCAAATTTCCTTCATTCTCTTGGTATCATTTGTTGAAGGAGCAGCAATGCACTACAGGGGCGCGATCCGATATCGATCGCAGTTTGCGGCGCAAGCGAGGGAACCGGCGTCGCCCGCAGTTTCAGCTCGCAACTCGAGCCATCCCATATAGGTCGCCGTCAGATGCTAACGTGCCGTAAGTCTCACAAACCAGCGATGTCCAGAAATCTGCGTAAGTACAAATTTCTGGCGTCGCCAGTGACTTGCGGCACGTTAGAAACTGCCGGCGCCTATAAAACCTGACTAAAGTTTAAAACACCCGCACTGTCTAACACGCCTCCCTAACATAGCCCGCACTGTCTAACACGCCTCCCTAACATAGCCCGCACTGTCTAACACGCCTCCCTAACATAGCCCGCACTGTCTAACCCTCTATCTGCTATCCCCCCTCACTAGCCTAACAATAAAAAAGCTATTAACCCCTAAACCGCCGATCCTTTACCCCGCCGCAACCTAATAAAGTTATTAACCCCTAAACCGCCGCTCCCGTACCCCGCCGCCAGCTATATTATATCTATAACCCCCTAAAGTGAGCCCCTAACACCGCCGCCATCTATATTAAAATTATTAACCCCTAATGTAAGCCCCTTACACCGCCGCCATCTCTATTAAAATGATTAACCCCTAATTTAATCTACCTACCCCGCCGCCAGCTATATTATCTATGTTAACCCTAAGTATATTATAGTTAATATAGGTATTACATTATATATATTAACTATATTAACCCTAATTATATTAGGGTTAATATAGTTAATATAGTTACTATAGTATTTATATTAACTATATTAACTCTATCTAACCCTAACTAAATTTATATTAAATTAATCTAATTCATTTATAAACTAAAATATTCCTATTTAAATCTAAATACTTACCTATAAAATAAACCCTAAGATAGCTACAATATAATTAATAATTACATTGTAGCTATGTTAGGGTTAATATTTATTTTACAGGTAAATTGTTAATTATTTTAACTAGGTATAATAGATATTAAATAGTTATTAACTATTTAATATCTACCTAGTTAAAATAATTACCCAATTACCTGTAAAATAAATCCTAACCTAAGTTACAAATACACCTACACTATCAATAAATTTAATAAACTACAAACATCTATCTAAAAATACAATTAAATTAACTAAACTAAATTACAAAAAAAAAAAAACACTAAATTACAAAAAATAAAAAAAAGATTACAAGATATTTAAGCTAATTACACCTATTCTAAGCCCCCTAATAAAATAATAAACCCCCAAAATAAAAAAAATTCCCTGCCCTATTCTAAATTCAACAAATTTCAAAGCTCTTTACCTTACCAGCCCTTAAAAGGGCCTTTTGTGGGGCATGCCCCAAAGAATTCAGCTCTTTTGCATACAACAAATACAATACCCCCCCCCATTACAACCCACCACCCACATACCCCTATTCTAAACCCACCCAAACCCCCCTTAAAAAAGCCTAACACTACCCCCCTGAAGATCTCCCTACCTTGTCTTCACCACACCGGGCCGAACTCCGGATCCGATCCGGGCGATGTCTTCCTCCAAGCGGCAAAGAAGAATTCTTCCTCCGGCGATGTCATCCTCCAAGCGGCAAAGAAGAATTCTTCCTCCGGCGACGTCTTCCTCCAAGCGGCAGCAAAGTCTTCATTCTTCCGGCGGCATCTTCAATCTTCTTTCTTCGCTCCGCCGCCGCGGAGCATCCATCCCGGCCGACTGCTGAACTTGGACTGAGGTACCTTTAAATGACGTCATCCAAGATGGCGTCCGCCGAATTCCGATTGGCTGATAGGATTCTATCAGCCAATCGGAATTAAGTTAAAAAAATCTGATTGGCTGATTGAATCAGCCAATCAGATTCAAGTTCAATCCGATTGGCTGATCCATCTTGGATGACGTCATTTAAAGGTACCTCATTCCAAGTTCAGCAGTCGGCCGGGATGGATGCTCCGCGGCGGCGGAGCGAAGAAAGAAGATTGAAGATGCCGCCGGAAGAATGAAGACTTTGCTGCCGCTTGGAGGAAGACGTCGCCGGAGGAAGAATTCTTCTTTGCCGCTTGGAGGATGACATCGCCGGAGGAAGAATTATTCTTTGCCGCTTGGAGGAAGACATCGCCCGGATCGGATCAGGAGTTCGGCCCGGTGTGGTGAAGACAAGGTAGGGAGATCTTCAGGGGGGTAGTGTTAGGCTTTTTTAAGGGGGGTTTGGGTGGGTTTAGAATAGGGGTATGTGGGTGGTGGGTTGTAATGGGGGGGGGTATTGTATTTGTTGTATGCAAAAGAGCTGAATTCTTTGGGGCATGCCCCACAAAAGGCCCTTTTAAGGGCTGGTAAGGTAAAGAGCTTTGAAATTTGTTGAATTTAGAATAGGGCAGGGAATTTTTTTTATTTTGGGGGTTTATTATTTTATTAGGGGGCTTAGAATAGGTGTAATTAGCTTAAATATCTTGTAATCTTTTTTTTATTTTTTGTAATTTAGTGTTTGTTTTTTTTTGTAATTTAGTTTAGTTAATTTAATTGTATTTTTAGATAGATGTTTGTAGTTTATTAAATTTATTGATAGTGTAGGTGTATTTGTAACTTAGGTTAGGATTTATTTTACAGGTAATTGGGTAATTATTTTAACTAGGTAGATATTAAATAGTTAATAACTATTTAATATCTATTATACCTAGTTAAAATAATTAACAATTTACCTGTAAAATAAATATTAACCCTAACATAGCTACAATGTAATTATTAATTATATTGTAGCTATCTTAGGGTTTATTTTATAGGTAAGTATTTAGATTTAAATAGGAATATTTTAGTTTATAAATGAATTAGATTAATTTAATATAAATTTAGTTAGGGTTAGATAGAGTTAATATAGTTAATATAAATACTATAGTAACTATATTAACTATATTAACCCTAATATAATTAGGGTTAATATAGTTAATATATATAATGTAATACCTATATTAACTATAATATACTTAGGGTTAATATAGATAATATAGCTGGCGGCGGGGTAGGTAGATTAAATTAGGGGTTAATCATTTTAATAGAGATGGCGGCGGTGTAAGGGGCTTATATTAGGGGTTAATAATTTTTATATAGGTGGCGGCGGTGTAAGGGGTCAGATTAGGGGATAGATAAGGTAGATGGCGGCGGTTTTAGAGGCTCACAGTAGGGGGTTAGTTTATGTAGATGGCGGCGGGGTCCGGGAGCGGCGGTTTAGGGGGTAATAACTTTATTAGGGATTTCGGGGGGGGGGGGGGATCGCGGTTGACAGGGAGATAGACATTGCGCATGCGTTAGGTGTTAGGTTTATTTTAGCAGATCGCGGTTGACAGGGAGATAGACATTGCGCATGCGTTAGGTGTTAGGTTTATTTTCTAGTTAGTTTAGGGAGTTACGGGGCTCCAATAGTCAGCGTAAGGCTTCTTACGGCTGCTTTTTGTGGCGAGGTGAAAATGGAGTAAGTTTTCTCCATTTTCGCCACGTAAGTCCTTACGCTGCATATTGGATACCAAACTGCGCGGGTTTGGTATACCTGCCTATGGCCCAAAAAACTGCGGGCGACGGCAGAAATATACGGGCGTAACTTCTAGGTTACGCCGTATATGTGATACCAAATCCGCGCAAATATTGGCGTCGCCGGCTTTTGCGGGCGACGATTTATATCGGATCGACCCCCTGGTTTCAAACTGAAAAAAATGGGTGAGCCAGTGACACTCACTATATATATGCAGCCACCAATCCGCAGCTAGAACCTAGGTTCTTTGCTGCTCCTGAGCTTGCCTAGATAAATTGTTCAGCAAAGGATAACAAGAGAAGGAAGCAAATTAAATAATAGAAGTAAATTAGAAAGTTGTTTAAAATTATACGATCTCTCTAAATCATGAATGTCTCATTATGACTTTACTGTCCCTTTAAGCACACAGTAGTGCAGGGGTTAAGCACACAGTAGTGAAGGGTTTAAGCGCACAGTAGTGCAGAGGTTAAGCACATTGAATTGCAGGGGTTAAGTACACAGTAGTGCAGGGGATAAGCACACAGTAGTGCAGGGGATAAGCACACAGTAGTGAAGGGGTTAAGCACACAGTAGTGCAGGGGTTAAGCACATTGAATTGCAGGGGTTAAGTACACAGTAGTGCAGGGGATAAGCACACAGTAGTGCAGGGGATAAGCACACAGTAGTGCAGGGGTAAAAGATACAGTAGTGTAGGAATTAAGCCTAAAGTAGTGCAGGGGTTAAGCACACAGTAATGCAGGAGTTAAGCACACAGTAGTGCAGGGAATTAGCACACAGTAGTGCAGGAGTTAAGCACACAGTAGTGCAGGAGTTAAGCACACAGTAGTGCAGGGGATAAGCACACAGTAGTGTGGGGGATAAGCACATAGTAGTGCAGGGGATAAGCCTAAAGTAGTGCAGGGGTTAAGCACACAATAGTGAAGGGTTAAGCACACAGTAGTGCAGGGGATACGCACACAGTAGTGCAGGAGTTAAGCACACAGAAGTGCAGGGGCTAAGCACACAGTAGTGCAGGAGTTAAGCACACTGAAGTGCAGGGGTAAAGTACACAGTAGCGTAGGAATTAAGCCTAAAGTAGCGCAGGGGTTAAGCACACAGTAGTACAGGAGTTAAGCAGACAGTAGTGCAGGGGATAAGCACACAGTAGTGCAGGAGTTAAGCACACAGTAGTGCAGGAGTTAAGCACACAGTAGTGCAGGAGTTAAGCACACTCGTGCAGGGGTTAAGTACACGGTAGTGTAGGAGTTAAGCACACAGTAGTGTGCTTAACTGCAGGAGTTAAGCACACAGTAGTGCAGGGGATAAGCACACAGTAGTGCAGGGGATAAGCACACTGAAGTGCAGGGGTAAAAGATACAGTAGTGTAGGAATTAAGCCTAAAGTAGTGCAGGGGTTAAGCACACAGTAGTGTAGGAGTTAAGCACACAGTAGTGCAGGGGATTAGCACACAGTAGTGCAGGGGATAATCACACAATAGTGAAGGGTTAAGCACACAGTAGTGCAGGGGATAAGCACACAGTAGTGCAGGAGTTAAGCACACAGTAGTGCAGGAGTTAAGCACACAGTAGTGCAGGGGCTAAGCACACAGTAGTGCAGGCGTTAAGCACACTGAAGTGCAGGGGTAAAGTACACAGTAGCGTAGGAATTAAGCCTAAAGTAGTGCAGGGGTTAAGCACACAGTAGTACAGGGGTTAAGCACACAGTAGTGCAAGGGTTAAGTACACAGTAGTGTAGGAGTTAAGCACACAGTAGAGCAGGTGTTAAGCACACTCGTGCAGGGGTTAAGTACACGGTAGTGTAGGAGTTAAGCACACAGTAGTGCAGGGGATAAGAACACAGTAGTGCAGGAGTTAAGCACACTGAAGTGCAGGGGTAAAAGATACAGTAGTATAGGAATTAAGCCTAAAGTAGTGCAGGGGTTAAGCACACAGTAGTGGAGTTAAGCACACAGTAGTGCAGGGGATAATCACACAATAGTGAAGGGTTAAGCACACAGTAGTGCAGGGGATAAGCACACAGTAGTGCAGGAGTTAAGCACACAGTAGTGCAGGGGCTAAGCGCACAGTAGTGCAGGAGTTAAGCACACTGAAGTGCAGGGGTAAAGTACACAGTAGAGTAGGAATTAAGCCTAAAGTAGTGCAGGGGTTAAGCACACAGTAGTACAGGGGTTAAGCACACAGTAGTGCAGGGGTTAACCACACAGTAGTGCAGGGGTTAAGCACACAGTAGTGCAGGGGTTAAGCACACAGTAGTGCAGGGGTTAAGCACACAGTAGTGTAGGAATTAAGCACACAGTAGTGCAGGGGTTAAGCGCACAGTAGTGCAGGGGTAAAGTACACAGTCGTGTAGGAGTTAAGCCTAAAGTAGTGCAGGGGTTAAGAACACAGTAGTACAGGGGTTAAGCATACAGTAGAACAGGGGTTAAGCACACAGTAGTGCAGGGGTTAACCACACAGTAGTGCAGGAGTTAAGCACACAGTAGTGCAGGGGTTAAGCACACAGTAGTTTAGGAATTAAGCACACAGTAGTGCAGGGGTTAAGCACACAGTAGTGTAGGGGTTAAGTACACCGTAGTGTAGAAATTAAAGGGACATGAAACCCCAAAATTTTCTTTCGTGATTTAGGTAGAACATTTAAATTTTAAACAACTTTCCAGTTTACTTCTATTATCAAATTGCCTTCATTCTCTTGGTATCATTTGTTGAAGGAGCAGCAATGCACTACTGGTTTCAAACTGAAAAAAATGGGTGAGCCAGTGACACTCACTATATATATGCAGCCACCAATCCGCAGCTAGAACCTAGGTTCTTTGCTGCTCCTGAGCTTGCCTAGATAAATCGTTCAGCAAAGGATAACAAGAGAAGGAAGCAAATTAAATAATAGAAGTAAATTAGAAAGTTGTTTAAAATTATACGATCTCTCTAAATCATGAATGTCTCATTATGACTTTACTGTCCCTTTAAGCACACAGTAGTGCAGGGGTTAAGCACACAGTAGTGAAGGGTTTAAGCGCACAGTAGTGCAGAGGTTAAGCACATTGAATTGCAGGGGTTAAGTACACAGTAGTGCAGGGGATAAGCACACAGTAGTGCAGGGGATAAGCACACAGTAGTGAAGGGGTTAAGCACACAGTAGTGCAGGGGTTAAGCACATTGAATTGCAGGGGTTAAGTACACAGTAGTGCAGGGGATAAGCACACAGTAGTGCAGGGGATAAGCACACAGTAGTGCAGGAGTTAAGCACACTGAAGTGCAGGGGTAAAAGATACAGTAGTGTAGGAATTAAGCCTAAAGTAGTGCAGGGGTTAAGCACACAGTAATGCAGGAGTTAAGCACACAGTAGTGCAGGGAATTAGCACACAGTAGTGCAGGAGTTAAGCACACAGTAGTGCAGGAGTTAAGCACACAGTAGTGCAGGGGATAAGCACACAGTAGTGTGGGGGATAAGCACATAGTAGTGCAGGGGATAAGCCTAAAGTAGTGCAGGGGTTAAGCACACAATAGTGAAGGGTTAAGCACACAGTAGTGCAGGGGATACGCACACAGTAGTGCAGGAGTTAAGCACACAGAAGTGCAGGGGCTAAGCACACAGTAGTGCAGGAGTTAAGCACACTGAAGTGCAGGGGTAAAGTACACAGTAGCGTAGGAATTAAGCCTAAAGTAGTGCAGGGGTTAAGCACACAGTAGTACAGGAGTTAAGCACACAGTAGTGCAGGGGATAAGCACACAGTAGTGCAGGAGTTAAGCACACAGTAGTGCAGGAGTTAAGCACACAGTAGTGCAGGGGATAAGCACACAGTAGTGTGGGGGATAAGCACATAGTAGTGCAGGGGATAAGCCTAAAGTAGTGCAGGGGTTAAGCACACAGTAATGCAGGGGTTAAGCAGACAGTAGTGCAGGGGTTAAGCACACAGTAGTGCAGGAGTTAAGCCTAAAGAAGTGCAGGGGTTAAGCACACAGTAATGCAGGGGTTAAGCCCACAGTAGTGCAGGAGTTAAGCACACAGTAGTGCAGAGGTTAAGCACACAGTAGTGCAGAGGTTAAGCACACAGTAGTGCAGAGGTTAAACACCCAGTAGTGCAGGGGTTAAGCGCACAATAGTGCAGGGGTTAAGCGCACAATAGTGCAGGGGTTAAGCGCACAGTAGTGCACGAGTTATGCACACAATAGTGCAGGGGTTAAACATACAGTAGTGCAAGGGTTAACACACAGTAGTGCAAGGGTTAAGCACACAGTAGTGTAGGATTTAAGCACACAGTAGTGCAGGGGTTAAGCACACAGTAGTGCAGGGTTTAAGAACACAGTAGTGCATGGGGTTAAGCGCAAAATAGTGCAGGGGTTAAGCGCAAAATAGTGCAGGGGTTAAGCGCACAGTAGTGCAAGAGTTAAGCGCACAGTAGTGCAGGGGTTAAGCACATAGTAGTGCATGGGTTAAGCGCAAAATAGTGCAGGGGTTAGGCACACAGTAATGCAGGAGTTAAGCACACAGTAGTGGAGTTAAGCACACAGTAGTGGAGTTAAGCACACAGTAATACAGGAGTTAAGCACACAGTAGTGGAGTTAAGCGCACAGTAGTGCAGGGGTTAAGCACATAGTAGTGCATGGGTTAAGCGCAAAATAGTGCAGGGGTTAAGTGCAAAATAGTGCAGGGGTTAAGCGCACAGTAGTGCAAGAGTTAAGCGCACAGTAGTGCAGGGGTTAAGCACATAGTAGTGCATGGGTTAAGCGCAAAATAGTGCAGGGGTTAGGCACACAGTAGTGCAGGAGTTAAGCACACAGTAGTGCAGAAGTTAAGCACACAGTAGTGCAGGAGTTAAGCACACAATAGTGCAGGAGTTAAGCACACAGTAATGCAGGAGTTAAGCACACAGTAGTGGAGTTAAGCACACAGTAGTGGAGTTAAGCACACAGTAATACAGGAGTTAAGCACACAGTAGTGGAGTTAAGCGCACAGTAGTGCAGGGGTTAAGCACATAGTAGTGCATGGGTTAAGGGCAAAATAGTGCAGGGGTTAGGCACACAGTAGTGCAGGAGTTAAGCACACAGTAGTGCAGAAGTTAGGCACACAGTAGTGCAAGAGTTAAGCAAACAGTAGTGCAGGAGTTAAGCACACAATAGTGCAGGAGTTAAGCACACAGTAATGCAGGAGTTAAGCACACAGTAGTGGGGTTAAGCAAACAGTAATACAGGAGTTAAGCACACAGTAGTGGAGTTAAGCACACAGTAGTGCAGGGGTTAATCACACAGTAGTGCAGGGGTTAAGCACACAGCAGTGCAGGAGTTAAGCACACAGTAGTGCAGGGGATAAACACACAGTAGTGCAGGGGATAAGCACACAGTAGTGCAGGAGTTAAGCACACAGTAGTGGAGTTAAGCACACAGTAGTACAGGGGTTAAGCACAGAGTAGTGGAGTTAACCACACAGTAGTGCAGGGGTTAAGCACACAGTAGTGCAGGAGTTAAGCACACAGTAGTGCAAAAGTTAAGCACACAGTAGTGCAGGAGTTACGCACACAGTAGTGCCAGGGTTAAGCACACAGTAGTGCTGGGGTTAAGATCACAGTAGTGCAGGGGATAAGAACACAGTACTGCAGGAGTTAAGCACACAATGGCGCAATGGAGCAGTGCGGGGCTTAATCACACAGTAGTGCAGGAGTTAAGCACACAGTAGTGCAGGGCTTAAGCAAACAGTAGTGCAGGACTTAAGCACACAGTAGTGCGGGGCTTAAGCACACAGTAATACAGGAGTTAAGCACACAGCAGTGCGGGGCTTAAGCACACAGTAGTGCAGGAGTTAAGCATACAGTAGTGCAGGAGTTAAGCACACAGTAGTGCAGGGGTTAAGCACACAGTAGTGGAGTTAAGCACACAGTAGTGCAGGGGTTAAGCAGACAGTAGTGCAGGAGTTAAGCAAACAATGGCGCAGGAGTTAAGCACACAGTAGTGCAGGGGTTAAGCACACAGCAGTGCAGGGGTTAAGCACACAGTAGTGCAGGGGTTAAGCACACAGTAATGCAGGAGTTAAGCACACATTAGTGAAGGGGTTAAGCACACAGTAGAGCAGGGTCGATAGTCTAACGAATTAGAGCATGTCATTTTTTACAACTATGGTTCAAAGGGACAGTCTGCTGTAAAATGTAAACTCCTTTAATGTGCTCTTAAAGGGACACTAAACACAGATCTTTTTTTTCTTTCATGATTCAGATAGAGCAGCAATTTTAAGCAACTTTCTAATTTACTCCTATTATCAATTTTTATTTGTTCTCTTGCTATCTTTTTTTGAAAAGAAGGAAAGTAAAGCTTAGGAGCCGGTCCATTTTTGGCTCAGCCCCTGGGTTGTGCTTACTGATTGGTGGTTAAATGTAGGCAGCAATAAGCCAGCGCTATCCAGGGTGCTAAACCTAAAATGAGCAGGCTCCTAAGCATTCTCTATATGAATCATTATAGAAAAAGTTTGAGTTTAGTATCCCTTTAATGATCCATTTTACCTGGTGGAGTATATTGTTTATAAATAGCTCATTTAACTTCATTTTGTCATCTGAAATATCTATTTCTGCCTGTTGTATCGCTACCTATATTGAAAATGTCAGTACTGAAGTATTTGTTATAGAAAAGATATACAAACAAGGTTCAGATGAAATCCCACTCCCAGTGAAGGTAGAAAGAAATAAGTTCTTAAAAAGTTAATTTTTTTTTACTCTAAGTATTGGTTTATGTGCACACATACAGAGATAAGGATGCATTTGTGTATAGTGAGTAAAATATAATAAGGATGTCTGCTTTCCCTTTTAGTTCAGTCCATTTAAATAGGTTGTGATATCAAGGAGCAAAAATGGCTATTTCATACATAAAAATAGTCACAATTTCCCATACATTTTATATTCAGCAGTTGGTATAACAAGTTTTTGGAAACACATTATGGGAACCCAATTTTACAATAAAATATATATATATATATATATATGATAAACAAGTAGAATCCTGGGACAGAATCCCAGTAGCTAAGGGTCTATAAGCGCTCCAGATAGGGACAATATAATATAATCCCTTATTTGTAGAATTAGAAATAGAATATTAATTCTATGTATGCCAGTAGCTGCTGCTATGCCAAAATGCAAAGGGAGACTCCCTTTTTTCCCCCTTCTAAAGATAAAGATAGAAAATGAAATAAACGGTTAGCGCTGCAAGGCATAAAGAGAAAAAACCATAGAAGGACATACACAATATATGCATAAATCACAGAATATAAAAATAGTTAGGAAGTTCAATTAAAAAAAATTAATAAAAAAATGTCCATAAACACATAGGTAAAATAGTGAGCCGGGAGCAATGTGAAAAATATTTCAAATAATCCCAGGAAATCTTCAAATACGGTTCCCCCAAGGATGTACACTTACTTGAGGAAGCCTCAATCCATATGAGGTAAGTAATGACGTAATCACCATCAAATCCAGCTGTTTTGGCAAACCACTGATTTCTGATGTGAGTCCTCTATAGCTCTTGAAGTATCTACAATAAGAAACTTTCCGACCTCCTCTCCTCAGGAAATAGTGAAACTTCACAGGTGTATGAGTTGCTTTGCCTAGATCTGCTTGCAGTTGTAAGGGGCCCTTCCTAAACAGATTGTTTCTTTCTCTGACCTGCTTGGATATTAGTAAATACTAAAATAAAACTATTTACAAAAATCGTTCAGAATTTCTTCAATTACAAGCCTATGCTGACAACTGAACCTGTTCCCAGTCTAGGCAAAGTGTTTATGGACATTTTTTTATAAAAAAAATTTAATTGAACTTCCTATTTTTATATTCTGTGATTTATGCATATATTGTGTATGTCCTTCTATGGTTTTTCTCTTTATGCCTTGCAGCGCTAACCGTTAATTTCATTTTCTATAAATATATATATATTGTAAAGTTTTTACTGCACATAATTAAATATATGTTACAATATCAAAATGTTTACTGTCTGTTTAAGCTCTGGCTGCACACACTTGAAAACTACCCAATTTAATTTTATTAACATATCAAGAGAAACGGACAGATAGAAGTTTGAATATCACAATATTTATTTCTTTAAACAAACTAACATTAGAAAAATCAGGAACTAAACATAAACATGGTATATATATATACAATAGATTCATAAAAACACTGTGTCTACTAAGCCAAGAAAACTAACTTCTAAGCACAGTATCTTTATACATGACACTGAATAAAATACAGCATAACTAAATCTCACACTACTATATTCTACTTTATGTTCAGCTCAACTAGACCTTCAAAATACTCTTTATACATTGGGGGGGCTTTTACCACGTCTACCACTTTGATTCTGTTGGGATCCCAGACACAATCCTCCTCTCGTCCACTTTTAACCATGGTATTAAACGCAGGTACCCAAGCTGTATCGTAGCCATGGTTGTGCCAAGTCTTCTGCAAGAGGTGATGCTGATAATCTATCTTTTTCACCTTACCTACATTAACTCTGACCTTTAAAATAACTTGATTACTTTTGTCCTCAACAGGGTAACATTCAGCTTTATTTATATCCCTGCTGACATAGACACCTCTCCCTAACATGCCATCAGCCGATTGCTTAAACCCATAAATGATAATTTGTGCAGCAGCGGGCGCATTTGTGCCGTGGTACATAGTGTAGATTTTCCCATCCAGCGGTTGATCGTTGCTTTTAAGTAACCTTTCACAAAAGTTTGGCAAAGACTCCTCCTCCCATAGAGATTCCTGGCAGTATACAGAAGCCATTGTCCTAGAATAGATGCACACACTCATTACACAAAATACAAAATATATTCTCTGTACTTCACACAAAATAATTACTATTTACAGTAAATATTTTCATCCAGAATACGGCTGTGTATTCTGTGTGGTTATTAAATGTTAAATAAACACCAATTTGTAAGCCCTTAATCATGCAGTAGAAGTTCTAGGAATCAACCACCCTTTCAGTGAAGAAGCGCTTCCCAAAATTACTCTTGGACTTCTTCCCTTCAACGTGAGATCATAACCCCTTGTTCTGGTGCTGCTCCCTTTGTAAATATACTTTTTGCGTTAGCTTTATTTAGTGCATTGGTAGATAAGGTAATACTTTTCTAAAGCTTTCTAGACAAGACAGTACATACATTTCCAGGGGAAAGGGAGGGTCATTGGAATATTTTCAAAATTGTGCATTTTATGTAAATATAAATAAATTGTTGTGACAGTTTTACAGTGGAGATAAGAAGACACCATCTTTTCATATGATTTATCAGTTATAAACAAAAATAATTATATGAAGCAGTTCACTTTTAGAAAGGATAATATGTCAAGTATATTAAGTGGTTAAAGATCCTCTTAAAGGGACAGTCTACACCACAATTTTTATTGTTTTAAAAGATAGATAATCCCTTTATTACCCATTCCCCAGTTTTGCATAACCAACACAGTTATAATACTATACTTTTAACCTCTGTGATTATCTTGTATCTAAGCCTCTGCAAACTGCCCCTTTATTTCAGTTCTTTTGACAGACTTGCAGTCTAGCCAATCAGTACCTGCTCCCAGATAACTTCACGTGCACGAGCACAGTGTTATCTATATGAAATATGTGAACTAACACCCTCTAGTGGTGAAAAACTGTTAAAATGCATTCTGAAAAGAGGTGGCCTTCAAGGTCTAAGAAATTAGCATATGAACCTCCTAGGTTAAGCTTTCAACTAAGAATACCAAGAGAACAAAGCAAAATTGGTCATAAAAGTAAATTGGAAAACTGTTTAAAATTGCATGCTCTATCTGAATCATGAAAGTTTATTTTGGCCTAGACTGTCCCTTTAAGCATAAAAAAAATATTGTTCGCTTTTTATTTGGTAGTACTTGTAGAGATGTGATGTCAGTGCATCATTAATTAATTTAAATATCTTTAAAGTTAAGGTCCATTTTGATGAATTAGTGCCTGGTTTTTAATAAGCCTATTAAAAACAAGGGCACTTTAATTCATCAAAATTTACATTTCACTTGTTTTCTTCAAACCGTACCTTTTAATCCTGGCAGACGCTCCAGCACTTCCTCCACCCGTCGCAAGCCGTCTTCACGGGTCCAAAATGACGAATCCGGCTTCCTCCAATCACAGCGTTGCATCAGGCCAAGATTCCCCCGGGGGAAGCTGTGATTGGAGGAAGTCTGATTCGTCATTTCTGATGTCTGCAAAAGCATCCGACGGCCGGGGGAATCGCTGGAGCGGCATTCGGGATTAAAAGGTAAGTTTTTGAAGAAAACAGTGAAATGTCAATTTTGATGAATTAAAGTGCCCTTGTTTTTAATAGGTTTATTAAAAACCGGGCACTAATTCATCAAAATGGACCTTCACTTTAATAATAGGATGTCAAGGGAAATAAGCGCAGTGTAGTTACTACAAAGTCAATTTTTATGCCTATACGTTTGATTAATTAATATTTTACTTTTTTTTATTTTATTAAACTAAAATTACCATAAGTTTTTATGGTAGAATAAAATAAGCATTTAATTGTTTTGCTTTTTTTTAACAAATTCACTTGTTTTACTATGTATGATCAATTCATTTAGAAGTGTTTTCAAAGATAATAAAAATCATTTTGTAAGAAAATAACAAAAGTATTGTACAGGTGATACCTTTAAAGGGACACTAAACACAAGTTATAAACTACATGATTACAAGCCTTCATATATAAGAATAATTTTACAATAAAAACTGCAGCTTTATTTTGTCATAGAAGTATATTGTTTTATGTTTATTCTTTTCACTGATTTCCCTGGCCACTAAGGAACAGACTCTTTTTGCCCAGTTGCACTTACAAAGAACTATCCTGAAGTATATCAGTCTGATCCCGCCTATATAGGTCAGTCCAGTCCCAAAATACCATGCAATCCTCCTCTAAAATATATATGGCTGCACTTCACTGACGAGGCCCAGAATACCGAAATGATCATCTGGGGTTGTCATGTTCCTTGTTCAGAGGAGAATTGCCTGGTATTTTGGGGCTGGACTGACCTTACTTGGCGGGATCAGACTGATATATTTTAAAAAAGTTTTCCTCTTTGGAAAGCACAACTGGACTAAAAGAGGCTGCTCCTAGGTGGTGACTCGCCATAGAACAAGCTACTGAGCTGTTGTTCGTTCCTGGTAGAGCGCTTCTCTCTTTGTATGTATTTTACAACAAAAGGCTGCAAAATAAATAATGAATATATACTGCAATAATGTTTCACTTGCAATAATCAAACATTTTTTGTGTTGTTGAAATGTCAAGTTTAAAGGGATATTAAACCCAAATGATTTATTTCATGATTCAGATAGAGCAGGCAATTTTTCTTCGTTCTCTTGGTATCTTTATTTGAAAAGGCAGGAATGTAAGATTACGGCCCGGACCATTTGTGGATCAGCACCCTGGATAGCCCTTGCTGATTGGTGGCAACGTTTAGCCACCAATCAGCAAGCGTTACCCAGGTGCTGGACCTACAATGGGCCAGTTCCTAAGCTTTCATTCCTGCTTTTCAAATAAAGATACCAAAAGAATGAAGAAAATTTGATAATAGGAGTAAGTTGCTTAAAACGGCATGCTCTATCCGAATCATGAAATAAAAAAATTGGGTTTAGTATCCCTTTAATAGTCTTTTAATAACTAATAGTGGATACAATTGCAAGCTGTGTCATAAGAGCTTGCAATTGTATCCACTATTTACATAGTGTACATCACTTTTGTTATTTTCGTACAAAATAATTTTTATTATCTTTAAATACGCTGGTTAACACAGTACTGCCCATTTTCTGCATTCAGAAGTGTGAAACATGGAGTGAAAGTTCCCCTCCTGGAACAATCTACACTACTAATGTAATAGTCTGAATTTGTCTTGCTTTGCACAGGGCACACCCATGTATTCTTATCACACTGTATTTCTGGAATTTACAACTCAAAGAATTCTCTCACCTCAGTCTAGCTAACGATTTCACATCTCACTCAGAGCCTCAAAGGAAAATGTATTCCTACACCCCTTGTAGCTTGTGTGCACATTTCAGACTATTACCAAATATCCATTTTAAAGAATTTTAGGACTACAGAGGAGGACAGAGAGAAAATTATTAACACTTACATTGGTTAAAAAAAAAGGCATTTAGGTTTGGTTCCATATGCAAAAGTTAACATGGTAATTTATCCTAACCCACCATCAAAGATTCAACACAAATTACAAATAACAAACATTCTCACCCCCTGGATTACTGCATTAAAGGGACATTCTACTCCAGAATTTGTATTGTTTAAACAGATAGATAATCCCTTTATTACCCATTCCCCAGTTTTGCATAACCAACACTGTTATATTAATACACTTTTAGCTCTGTGATTGCCTTGTATCTAAGCCTCTACAGACTGCTCCTTATTTCAATTCTTTTGAAAGAAGTTCAGTTTAGTCATTCAATTGCTGACTCATAAATCACTCCACGGGAGTCGGCACAATGTCATCTATATGGCACACATGAAGTAGCACTACCTAGCTGTGAACGTCTGTCAAAATCCAAGAGGCAGCCTTCAAGGGCTTAGAAATTAGCATATGAGCTTACCTATGTTTAGTTTTTAACAAAGAAACCGAAACACAGAATTTGACGATAGATAAGAACCAAAAAGGCCCATCAAGTCTACCCATATTACATGTTATTTTTTTCTTAGGATAGCCTTATACATGTCCCAGGCATTTTTTAATTCCTTTCAGTCTTTGGGGCATATTTATCAAGCTCTGGAGCTTGATGCCCGTGTTTCTGGTGAGTCTTCAGGCTCGCGGGAAACTGAAGTTATGAAGCAGCGGTCTTCCATAACCTGTCCGACTGCTCTGACGCAGCGTACAGAAATCAACCCGATCAAACACAATCGGGTTGATTGAAACTATACATATTTAGTTCATAGACGCCCATTTACCATCTCCGAATGGAGCATGAGGGCCTGTGTTTCTGGCGAGTCTTCAGACTCGCCAGAAACAGCAGTTATGAAGCAGCGGTCTTTAACCCTGTCCGTCTGCTCTGAGCAGGCGAACAGGAATCGACGCAATTCAACCCGATCGAGTACGATCGGGTTGATTGACACCCCCTGCTGGCGGCCCATTGGCCCTGAGTCTGCAGGGGGCGGCGTTGCACCAGCAGTTCTTGTGAGTTGCTGGTGCAATGCTGAATATGGAGAGCGTATTGCTCTCCGCATTCAGCGAGGTCTGGCGGACCTGATCCGCACTGTCGGATCAGGTCCGCAAGACCTTTGATAATTCGGCCTCATAGAGTCTTTCTTTGTACGTTTAATATTTTAGACCGTGTAAGAATACCAAGAGAACAAAGCAAACTGGATGATAAAAGTAAATTTGGAAAGTTGCATGCTCTATTTGAACCATGAAAGTTTAATTTTGACTAGACTGTCCCTTTACTGTACAATGTAATGCAAGATGTATACAAATTAAAACTGCCATTACCTATGACCTTATTAAGGACCAGATTACAAGTGGAGCGCTATTTAACGCTCCCACTAGAAGTAAGCATTCTGTGCGTGTCAAGCGTTTAAAAAGCCATACTCACAATATTGTGCACACAATAACCTATTCCTTCATAGCAGTCAATGAAGGAAAAAAACACCCTACTCGTGTGCTAACCCGATCCCATATTCTCAAGTGCGCTAACCCAACATTAAAATATGACTTTTTCACATTCTTATGTTCTTCACATAGAAGAATATGTTCTATGTATTCATAAATACATATTTCTGTATATATATATATATATATATATATATATATATATATATATATATATATGATGTTTTTTGGTATATATATATAGGTATATTTATGTACAGAATATTGAAATGTGAAATATTTACAGTACATACACAGTATAACACTCTATTAAATATGAATAGAGCTGCAACAACTAATCGGCATAATCGATAATAATCGATTATGGAAATAGTTGTCAACGAATCTCATAATCGATTAGTTGGTTTGCAATTAGTTGCTCGGTGCACAGCACCAACTGCTTCACTCCGCTGAGCTCCTGCACTTGGTATTGTGATTTATGGTTATGTCCTTAGCCTAAAGGATGTCTACAGACATTTTACTTTTCACTTTTTCAGGACACTATAAGTTTCTTTTTAAGTTTACAACTACTCCTGTCTTATGTGCAACCCAGAAATAAAATAGGAGTCATCATTTGTATTGTTTATATAAAATCAGGTGATTTGGGACTGTGCTTTGCATGATATAGTGCTGAGCTTGTTATTTACACCTAGCCCTAGATTGATGGCATTTGTTATATGAATTTATGTCACTATTTGCACAAATTTTAGCAGATTGCTTGGTATTGCTGATTATATGTACTCTATAGATAAATGATTAAGGCTGTGTCCTGTTACTGAGATATAGTCTTTAGCCCTTTTGCCATTTTTTTGTTTTTTT